>NW_026843590.1:0-114300 GCF_030254825.1 Meriones unguiculatus | reverse complement strand
TCTAACCTGATATCTGAACGCCTAATTCTCCCATGGGTGAGGGACTCCCAACTGGGTCAGCCTGGGGCAATTAAAGACTGGTGAACCATAAACTTGCAGTTTTTTTCTTGAAAACCAAAAGCATATCTCTGTCATATGTGGAAGACATCTAGTGAAAACCAATTGAACAGGGAAAGCCCTATTGTGTTGAGGGATGCCATTATCAAATAAAGCTTTCCCCAAGAGCCTCATGTATGTAGAATCACGTAACTTCTTCTCAAAGTCCTCAAATATGCTTGGCAGTGCCAGTACAACCTGTGGCCTAGGCTTTGGGAGATTGCCCCCAGATTCTGAGGTATTTAAAATAAAGCAGTGGTTTTTTGTTGTTGTTGTTGTTGTTTTTCTAAAACCAGCAATAGGGTGATCTGCATGGTCAGGGCATTTAAAGAGGGCTTGCCTCTGATTCTGAGAACCCAGCTCTATGCAACACATGGAGATACCCTCATCAGTTCCAAAGTCACTGTGGTCTTGGTAAATCATGTTCTTGAGATCCTGTGTTCCCCTTGTGCAGTGTTGTTTTATTAGACTCCTCATGGTTTTATGCCATTGTATGAGTGTTTCTGATCAACTCATAGATATTTCTCATTTCCTTCCATTTTTCCCCAAGAAGTAGTGTGCAATATGCTATACTTATTAAGAAGCTTACTTAGGATAAGACATAGCTTATGCAAAACTTTCCCATCCTAGCTTTTACATTTTCTTCCTTCTACTTTTCTGAACATTTGAAACCTCTGAGACTTCTCACTTATACCATGTCACCGAGTAATGACCTGCTGTATTAGGAGAGTGGAGTACATAAATCATTCTAGGAATATGTTTGTTGTGTAAATCTCCCAAGTGGCTCAGTGGCTACTTAAACTCTGCAATCTGTATTGAAATTGTTTCATATATAACCTGGAGCATAGTAGAGACTTAAGGAGGACTGCATGTATGGAGTACAAAATCAGTTTTAGGCTATCTTCTCTTATAGCATTAACTAGAACTAGATACATGGTACTATTAAAGAAAACTTTTTTAATTAACCATTTAATTGTGTGTGGCATACGTTCTTCCTGGTGGTGGATATTAATTCTAGAATAGCTGCATCTTCATTCTTTTAGAAAAATATTTAAGATGAGTGTGGTTGTCTTAAGTCACATTGATCAAAATCTATTGTTCTCCAGGTGCATGGCTTTGCTTTCCTCTTGCTTAAAATTCCTAAATTCTCAAGTTAAAGGCTATACACAGCAGAGTTTTAAAAATTACTCATTTGAGACATATCATGATTTGTCTATTGTGTGTGCAGTAGGAAGGCAGCTTGAAAAAAATGAAGGTCAGGTTTCTGGAAGTTTTAAACCTTGTTTCCTTATTCAGTTGTTTTGTGATAAATGTTACAAGTTTAAAAATAGGGTACAAAATGGTGTCAAGGAAGAAATGTGGATCAGACTTCAGCAATATTTGATTATCATACTTTTTCCTTTCTACTAAGAGGAACCACAGTGATGTGAATTAAGGAACTCAATTCCAGGGTTAAAAGGAGTTTCTGAGTTGCAGAGATGTCTCAAGTATACATGGTGTTAGATGTCTCAAGTGTACATGCTGTTATGCAGTTACACAGTACAGATTTCATGTCTTGTGCTGGAATACATGTGGCAAGAACGAGACATAAAATTATTATTTCACATTGTTTTGTTTATGGGAATCAGTAGGACTGGGTTTACCTTCAGTCACTAGGGGGCCATGAACTACAGCCCCATAGCCCACCTTTATGGTGACCTCCATTTACAGAGAGAGGTCTAGAGCATGGGGACTTTCTTTGAAAAAGAATCAGTTGTATCTAGAAGGTAATTTGAACAGTGTAGGGGTCACTTTGAGTTATTTTGTGGGAGTGGTGATGTTTTTGTTTATTTAATTTCTGTGTGTTTACAATCATAGGTAACATTGGCCTGTATCATATTTTTTTCTTGGTTGAGTTTCCTTAGGTATCTTGATGAAATCTTGACTATATTTTTGGGCTTATGTTCTTGTCATTTTTGCTTAATTCTTTCACAAAATTGTACACAATTTGCATTATTGTCATTGTAAAGTAAGTACAAAAGTCATATTTTGTCTCTGTGCTAAATACATCTTCATAATTCTGCTGAGAATTCTGAATTTTTTTCACATGGCAAATTCAGTTGGCAGCATGCCATCATAAAATGGCATCCAAAGAGCATGCATGGACTGGACCTAGGCACCCTACACATATTTAGCTGATGGGCAGCTTTGTGTTCATGTCTGTCACCTAGCATTTGAAATGGGCACTATGGGTGACATGGACACAGTTGTCTGTTTATGAGTCACTTTGCCCTAGTTGGGCTGTGTTGTCTGGCCTCAGTGGAAGAAGATGCACTTATTTCGCATGCAACTTGACGTGATGAGTAGAGTTGGTGTGGGGAGGCTTCCCTTGCCTGAGAAGAAGGAGAGGAGGAGTAGGCGAAGTGGGTGGGAGGATGATACCTGGAAAAGAGGACTACGAGCTGTAAGAAGGATATAAAGTGAAAAAATAAATAAAGTAATGAGAAAATGGCTGGTTTCTATGAAAGTGAGAGACTGTGTTGACTCATGATTTTTATAGAAGGATAGTCAATTGAGGGTGGCAGTATCCTTAAGCAGGCAGCTCTTAGCTCGACAAGAAAGCTAGCTGAGCATGAGACGATGAAGAAACAAGAGAGCAAGGCAGGAAACAATATTTGCCATGGTTTTTGCTTAAGTTTTCTTGAAACTTCAGTTTCTATCCTAGGTTTCCAAAATGATGGACTGTGGTCTGACAGGACCAAACAAGTAAACTCATTCATGACTGGAGATGTTGGTGGTTAGGGTATTCAATCACAGCAACACAGTAGCAGGTTAGGAGAAAAAAAAATTATGCCTATGTATGTACCTACATAGGAAGTGGAGGTGATAGGATTTCAGTGGAAAATAGGCTCCATGAAAAATTAAGCTAGAGGTCATTTGTGTTGTAATTTGGCCTCAGATATTTCTTATCCTGCTCAAGATCTAAAAAATTAAGTAAGGTAGAATTAAAAATTCGGGACTGATTTCTTAGATGGTGATGTTTGTTTTCAAACCTGGTTTGGATGTTAATAATTAGTCAAGGCTACATTTGAATTCTTGATTCTCATGTGTCAGCTTTCTGAGTACAAGTGCATGGATGGAAGATGTACCCCCAATGTGTTCTGTTTTGTCAGCATATTTTAACAATGTTAATATTAAAATGCTCAATACAATTTATGTATGTATGTATGGTTTGAAGTTACATGCGTCTTTATGTCCTCATTTGTTACTATATGGCACATCATGCTGAAGGTCTGCCTTGTGAGAGAATTTTCTACAGGTTCTAGATAATGCAACAACAATGAAATTTATTTCAAAAAAAAACATGTTGTATGTGTGTAATATTTTTCTTAGGCTGTGACATATATGAAGACGTGATGACACTTTTGGGGGTTCATTTTGAACATTCTAATTTGATGGTCACGGTCATGTTGCCAGTTTTCACTGCATTTTCAGAGAATGTATAAATATTATTTTTTTCTCTTTTATTTATTACTTTCATTTTATATCCCACTGATAGCCCCCTCCCTTATCCCCTCTCAAGCCCACTGTCCCTCTCTGAGTGTATTAATTTTTTAAGAAATTACTTTGTTTTTTGACTTCACATCCATAGGGTAATCCCTCCTTCCTCTCCTCTCAGCCCACCCTCATCCTTCTTTCTCCCCACCCTAAACTTCTTGTAGGCAGGGTAATTTTTGGATCATGATTTTTGTGATTCAGTTTTTGTTCCCTCTCTCCACTAGTCCTGTCTGCTAGCAGGTGGTTACTTCAGTTTCCATGTCTCTTTCCTCCGCCCCTCCATTAGGAGTCTCAGTGAGAGTCACACCAATATCCTCTCAGGAACCTTCCCTGTCAAATGACTCCAGCTTGTCAAAGAGATGCCCCTCTCAGTTTCCCTTCTTGTTCTCAGCCCTCTCACCTCCTACTACAATTCTCCCCACATCTGATGCCCACATTTGTTTCCCTCCCCATTTCAACTTCTGCCGAGTTCCCACTTCTGCTGTCTCTTCTGTTTTCTATTCTGAGCGACATTCTGGCAACCTACTATGGACCCTTCTTGTTTCTTAGCTTCTTCAGGTGGATGGATTGTAGTATTGTTATCCTGTACTATAGGTCTAATATCAGTTTATAAACTATGTGTTTCTATGTCTAGGTTAACTATCTCAGGATGATCTTTTCTAGTTCAATCCATTTGCCTGCAATTTCCATGATTTCTTATTTTTAATACCTGGGTAGTGTTCCATGTGTAAATGTACTAGAACTTCTTTATCCATTCCTTAGTTTCTGACTGTTATGAATAAAACAGGTCTGACCACAGTAGAACAAATGTCCTTGTTCTATAATGGGCCATCTTTTGAATATATTCCCTGGAGTGGTATAGCTGGGTATTGAGGTAGAACTCTTCCCAGCTTTCTGAGAATACACTAGATTGATTTCAGAGAAATTGAACAAGTTTACACTCCCATCAGCAGTGGAGGAAAGTTCCCTTTTCTCCACATCCTCACCAGAATATGTTGTTACTTGAATTTTTTATCTTAGTCATTTGAGTGGTGTAAGATGGAATCTTAGAGTCATTTTGATTTCCATTTGTGTGATGTCCAAGGATTTCAATCATTTTTAAGTGCTTCTATGCCTTTTGAGATTCCTCTCTTGTGGCTTCTCAGTTTAGCTCTGAACCCCATTTTTAAATTGGATTATTTGATTTGTTGGTGTTTAATATCCTAAGTTCTTTGTATATTTTTGATATTACCTTTCTGTCTGATGTAGGGTTGGTGTAGATATTTTCCCGAACTGTTGACTGCTGTTTGTTTGAGTGATAGTGTCCTTTGACTTATAGAAGCTTTTCAGTTTCTTGAGATCCCATTTATTAATTGTTGATCTTAGATCCTGTGCTGTTCTTGTTCTATTATCTCCTGTGTTAATGAGTTCCAAATTTTTCTCCACCTTGCCTTCTAAATGATTTAGAGTTTCTGGTTTTATGTCAAGGTCTTTGATCCCCTTGGACTTGAGTTTCTGCAGAGTGATACAAAGGGTCTATTTTCATTTTTCTACATGTAGACATATAGTTGTACCACCACCATTTGTTGAAGATGCTGTCTTTTTTTCCCATTGTATGATTTTATCTTTGTTGAAAGTAAAGTTCCAGTAGGAATGTGGGTTTATTTCTGTGTCCTTATTCCAATTTTACAAGATTGGTCTGCTATCAAGGGTATTTTATTTTTCCATATGAAGTTAATGTTTGCTTTTTCAAGGTCTGTAAAGAATTATGTTGGAATGTTTTTGGGAAATGGATTGAACCTGTGGACTGCATTTTTTTTAAAGAATGCTCTTTTACTATGTTAATTCTATATATCCATGATTTTGGGAGATCTTACCATCTTCTGGTATCTTCAGTTTCTTTCTTTAAATACTTGAAATTCTAGTCATAGAAGACTTTCACTTGCTTAGTTAGAGTTACAACAAAATATTTTATACTGTTTGTGGCTACTGTTCAGGGTGTTGTTTCCCAAATTTCATTCTCAGTCCAATTTTTTTCATTTGTGTACAGAAGGGCTAGTGAAATTTTAGTTTATTGTGTTCTCAGCCACTTTGTGGAAAGTGTATATCAACAGTAAGAATTCTCCAGTAGAATTTCTTGGGTCACCTATGTATTTAAAGTAAATCATCTTTCAATAGTGATACTTCTTTCTTTCTGCTTCGCATCTCATTGATAACCTTCAGTTGTCTTATTGCTCTAACTAGGAATTAAGGAATATATGAAAGAGATATAGAGAGGGTATGCATCCTTGTCCTGTACCTCATATGAGTGGAGTTTCTTAAAGTTTCTCTTCAAATAATTTGATGTTGAATATCAGCTTGCATTTTACTGCCTTTGTTATGTTATGTATGTGCCTGATTCCTTGTATGTCTGATTTCTCCAAGTCTTTTAACAGGAAGGAATGTTGGATTTTTGCAAAGGCTTTTTCTCATCTAATGAGATGATATTATTTTGATACTTTCAGTTTGTTTATATGGTGGATTACATTGATGGAACCATGAATGTTGAATCATCCCTATATCCCTGAGATGAAGCCTATTGGTTCATCATGTATATCTTTAATGCATTCTTGGATTTGGTTTTTTAGTATTTTATTGAGTATATTTGTGTTACAAATAGCTATGAGCTGTCATGTGGGTGCTGAGAATTTACTCTGGGTCCTCTGGAAGAGCAGTGTTCTTAATCACCGAGCCATACCTCCATCCCCCATGTTGCTTATTATTACCAACATTTACATTGCTAAAATTTTCATCTGTCCTTTGTAAGTGTTCAAAGATATATTTCATTTTAGCAAGATCATACTAATGTTACAGTTTAAAATGAGGCACTTCAGGTTTCTTGACATATATTCTGAACTGGAAAGAATGTATAACTCTTTGTAGAAACTTGAGAAAGATTTTTAAGTTCTTTCTTTTTTGTTTGATCAATTTTTGCATAATATTCAGGGTCTTATTATGTACCTCTGAGTGTCCTGGAACTTATTGCATAAAGCAGGCTAGCATCTAGCTTTATGAGATAACCCTGCCTCTATCTCCTAAGTGATTTTGTGATTAAAGACATCAGAAAATACACCCAGCTTGTTCATTGTTTTTAGAGTCAGGAATCATTTATACTCTTTCTCTTATGTGGGCCTACTACTGTTGAATCTTTATGCTCTCTCTCTTTCTTAATTGGCATTTTTCTTGAAAGTATATATCCTTATTAAAGGATGCAGAAATTAGAGAGGTGAACCTCATTATACAGTTTCCTATTGAATGGAGCTAGGTATTTCATTAGAAACTGTGTGTCAGAAAATAAGCAGAAGAAACAACAGGATTCTGTGAAAATGTTGTAAATGAAGTATATGTTTTCAGTATTCTAAGTATCATGCTTTCTGTTGTACACATGTATGGATATTTCAGAGTACATTGACCTACAATGATGTGCATGTGAACTTCACTCTAGAAGAGTGGGCTTTGCTGGATCCTTCCCAAAGGAGTCTCTACAAAGATGTGATGCTGGAGACGTACAGGAACCTCACTGCTATAGGTAGAACAATGAATTTTCTTTACTTTTTAATATATGGGGAAACTCTTTATTCATTATTGGTACGCTTCTGTAATTTCTTCTGAATGAAGAAAGGAGGGATGAAGAAGGAGGTCAATGGTTCTTTGATTGAACCAATATCATGACCTAAATTTAGCCTTATTTCCAATAATAAATCATACATTTTCTTTTACTCTATTTTAAGTTATAATTGGGAAGGTCATAATGTTGAATAGCATTGTCAAAGTTCTAGAAGACATTCAAGGTAATTTTCATCTGTAAGCTGATGTGAATATGGTTCTGTGAAAATTTTAATATATCCTGGAAGACATATTTGACAAAGAAGGAACAGTGTCAATGAGCTGCTTTAAGTGTATTTATTGAGGATTACTAACTTGTTACTAAACCATGTACCTTCATGTTAGGTATTTGATGTGTGTTTGCAAGGCACTCCTCTAACAAAGAATACAAGGAAATCATACCTTATGCAAGATCAATGTTTAAATCATAGACCTGTTAGCACTGTAAGGTACAATCTGCAATTTGTTTAATCTCCTATAACTAAGATATTGCCACAGGTATTCACATTAAATAGGTGATGAAAGTATGTCCAAAACATTATCCTCATAAACTAGTCCATAGTAAAGCTGGGATTACTCATGTACTTATAGTAATGTTGCTAAGTTTTGTGAGAAGTGCAGTTTTTTTTAGAGTCAAGAATATTGTGGAAAAACCATAATCCCTATAGCACATGTCTATGATGAACAAAAATCAAATGTGTAAATACAACATAAAACCATGTCATTTATTAATTTTCTTTTAATAGGTCTATTATATATCACACTGAATACAAGTCATATTAGTATAGGTTTATTGAAAGAAACAATGTACCACCCAGAACAAATAAAATATGTAGTATTCCCCATTTTGAGTAGATGTTTATAAGGTGATACCTATTATGCTTTACATGGGGTATTCAGAGATGCAAGCAGTACAAATAATGACACAGAGGCTTTTTTAATACTTTACAGCTTAGGCAATTTAGGCAGATTCTGAACCCTTTTTTCCCTAACTCAAATGAACCTAGCACAGTGTCCCAATACATGTCCAGCTGTACCTCTTTGTTCAATTCCATGTCCATCTGTTACCCTCAGTGCCCTGCTGGTGAATCGCCTGTCATTTGATTTCTTCTTCCCAGCAATCCTCTCTCAGAAGCTCTGGCTTCCATTTTGTGCCCTGCTATCAGTTGTCAGCTCTTTATTATTTACAAAAGATAAGTAAGGATGGACAAATATCTACAAAATATAGGGCAGGTGATGATCCATAAAAAGAGCAATTCTGCAATCTGGTAAGCACTTAGCTCTCTGCTGACTCAACAATCAGCATTCTCTCACACACACTGACACATTTTCACACAATATACACCAACATCAATTAACTAGTCATTCAACTTCATTAGGAATTCTCACAAAATCACACTTCAGAAAATGTAGTTTTAAGAATATAAAATTCTTCTGCTTGTCACATTTATCTTTGCCAATTTACCATGGTGCACAGTATAGGGAAATTTATTAATCTAGCCACTGTGTTAAAGTTTTGAGGTCTTGCAGTTTTCTATAAATCTGTGGAAAAATATCTTATAGAAAAAAGTATGATATAAATGTGAGCCAGGTGAATATTTTTACCATCACAAGTATTTTCAAATATGCAAAACAACCGCTAGAGAAGGAGAACACCATGAAAGTAAAAATAATGATGAAAACTCAAGATGTAATTCCTATTTACCTTTAAACCAAAATGTAAAATTATGTGACATGGACAATTAGATTCATCAGTGTAATGAATGTGGTAAAGCTTTCATATGTGCTAATTATCTTTGCAGGTATGAAAACAGTCATAGTGGACACAACCCCCCTGAAGATACTCAATATGATGAAGTCTTTGCACATCACAGGAATTCCCACACATATGAAAGTATGCACACTGGTGCGGATCGCTATGAATCAAAACAATATGGTAACGCTTTTGCAAATAACAGTTATCTCCTAAGACATAAAAGGACACATATAGAGGAGAAACCCCATAAATGTAACCAGTGTGGTAAAGCCTTTGCACACAACAGTCATCTCCTAAGACATAAAAGAACTCACACTGGAGAGAAACCTTATGAATGTAACCAGTGTGATAAAGCCTTTGCACAGAGGAGTGCTCTCCTATTACATAACAGAACTCACACTGGAGAAAAACCCCATGAATGTAACCAGTGTGGTAAAGCCTTTGCACATAGTAGTGATCTCTTAATACATAAAAGAACTCACACTGGAGAGAAACCTTATGAATGTATACAATGTGGAAAAGCCTTTGCATGTAATAGTAATCTTCAAATACACAAAAGAACTCACACAGGAGAGAAATCTTATGAATGCAATGAATGTGGTAAAGCGTTTTCAACTAACAGTAATCTCCATCTACATAAAAGAACTCACACGGGAGAGAAACCGCATGAATGTGACCAATGTGGTAAAGCCTTTGCACAGAGGAGTACTCTCCTCTCACATAACAGAACTCACACTGGAGAAAAACCCTATGAATGTAACCAGTGTGGTAAAGCCTTTGCATACAAGAATGTTTTCATAATTCATAAAAGAACTCACACTGGAGAGAAACCTTATGAATGTAACCAGTGTTGTAAAGCCTTTGCAGATAACAGTCATCTCTTAAGACATAAAAGAACGCACACTGGAGAGAAACCTTATGAATGTAACCAGTGTGGTAAAGCCTTTGCAGATAACAGTGTTCTTCTAATACATAAAAGAACTCACACTGGAGAGAAACCTTATAAATGTAACCAGTGTGGGAAAGCCTTTGCACGAAGGAGTGCTCTCCTATTACATAGCAGAACTCACACTGGAGAAAAACCCTATGAATGCAACCAATGTGGTAAAGCCTTTGCAGCTACCAGTAATCTCCTAGTACATAAAAGAACTCACACTAGAGAGAAACCTTATGAATGTAACCAATGTGGTAAAGGCTTTGCAGGTAAGAGTCATCTCTTAGTACATAAAAGAACCCATACTGGAGATAAAACTTATGAACATAAATGATGTGGTAAAGCCTTTGCATGTAACAGTGATCTCCTAAGACCTAAAGGAACCCACACTGGAAAGAAACCTTTTGAACGTAACCAACGAGGTAAAGCCTTTGCACTGAACAGTCATCTGGTAGTCCATAAAAGAACACATACTGGAGAGAAATCCTTTGAATTACCTAACGTGATAATGTGTATGCATTTCAGAGTAATTTCTGAAAACATAACTTACCCTGGAGAAAAAAAAAAAAAAACACTTTATTAATGTAATCAGTGTGGCATCTCCTTTGTACAACACAGTCATCTCTTAAGTATAAAAAATGCATGTTGCAGGAAATCTCTATGAATTTAACCAATATCATAAAGGCTTTTCATGTAAGAGTCATCTTGAACAAGAACACCTCATGCAGTGAAACCCTATTAATGTAACTAATGTGTCAAGCCTTTAAATGCCATAATAATATTCATGTACATTGGAGAGTACACACTGGAGAGAAACCAATGTGATAAAGCCTTTCGATGTAATATTATTGTCCTATAAGATAAAGAACACATACTGGGAAGAAGCCTTACAAATGTAACCAATGTGGTAAAACTTGCTCTTCAAAATCATCTTGAAATTCATGAAAGAATTCATATTGGACAGAAAGACTATGAGTGCATTTAACATGGTGAAGCTATTCCACATTTGTATACTCTTCATCATCATGAAAGAATTCCTACTCGAGAGAAACATTATAAATGTGTTAAATATGAGGGTTTTGTACATATCTACATTCTTCATTATCATAAGTTCATACTGGAGAGAAATTCTCAAAATATAAGAAATATGGTAAGGCCTTTGTATACTTTGGTCTGCTGGATCCAAAATAACTCAAACACTAGCTCAATGCAAATAACAAAAATTTATTGTCACCAGTAACTACTTAATGATTAGTAACATAGCACTCTTGGGAACTGATCTGTGATACATATCCACCCAGTGAACCAGAAAGTTATAGAGGTTCTGAGCTTGAAAATCATAATATATATGCTGTTTTACAACTAATTTTTTAATCAGTCATGATTTAGGGATATGGGATTTGTTTATGTCATTGAAGGTGTCACCTGATGTAAAATGTCACTCTAAAATTTAGTGGAGGCTGGTACCTAAAAAGCAATAAATAGGTATTAATTTTTTTACCATGTTCCAACATGCAAATTAATTTTGCATGTTTTGCATGTCAAAGTCAACTTGAAAGTCAAAGTCTATAAAGGGATAGTAGAGAGAAACCTTACACATGTAAGCAATGTGATAAAACCTTTTCTTAATGCAATTATCTCCACATACATAGAAGAACACATACTGCACTAAGACCCTCTGGATAAGCAATGTGGTAAATCCTTTTCATGGAGTTGTCTTTGAAATCAGAAGAAAAAGTCATGCTCCAGAGAAACCTTATGAACGTAGTCAGTATGGTACACTTTTGCACTTCATTGTACCAGTATAGAAGAGTAAAAGTTTTGGTGTGTGAGCAACCTCTTAAAGCCTTTGCATATCACAGTAGTCTTTGAGAACCTGAAAGAACTCATTCTCAAGAAAATCTGTTAGGATAAAAGATTTGTGAAGGTCTTTGATCAACTAACTTGCATTCAATTACAGGAGATTATTTGGGAGGAAAATTCTAACAAGTGTCAACAATGTATTCATGCATTATGACATTCCATCCTTCTTTTGTTTCCAATTAAAAGTCAATATGGAAAAAAGGCCTAGGAATTTAAACCGTAAGGTAACCTTCATAGATTTCTCAATTCTCTTCAATTACTTGAAATAAATCATTCAGTTATAAAATTTATGTGTGTGTATTAGTGCTATTTCTGTAACAAAACACAATGTCAACTTCCAAATGTGTTGGTTTGCCTTACGGTTCCAGTGGGATATGGGATCTCTATGAAATGGGAATCACAAGTGTCATACATGGTCGCTAAAGCAGGAAGCTCAGAGCTCACATCCTCAACCTGCAGCATGTAGCAGAGAGTGGGAATTACAGATGCTATGCAGTTGAAACTATCAATCCCACGCCAAGTAACATACTTCTTCAAGAGGGCTGCTTTTCCTGTTCACAAATGATTCCAACAATGAGGATTCATTTCTCTGACTTCAAAACTACATGTTTGATTTCTATTACATGAAGGACTTTATGAAGAAAAACTCTGTAGAAACTGGTAGATGCCTCAACACCTGAGTTCCAGGAATGAATGCCTACACAACACACTCATGAGTAAATATATTAGTTTAAGAATTTGCTTTAATTTCTGTTATGTGATCTCAGTATGTCTTTTTGAGTTTATGTTCCTGTCCATTCTGGTTTCCATGAAGAACAGACCTTATGAACTTCTTGTAACAGGAATTATAGAACATTGTAAAAACCTGACCTAGGTTCTGGGAATGAACTTCACTGCCAATCCATGTCTCTAGTACTGTAAATATCTTAAATCTTTATATATCTTGAGATCGAGAAGTAGAAAAGAACTCATAGAAGAGAGCGACCCTATTTGTATATAAGATTTGATGACTTTGGATTTAGTAAATGTATTCAATTTTGAGAAAATAAACTTTTAAATTTGTTTTTACTATAGCCTTGGAGGAAGTAAATGATTTACCATGTTCGCTTAAATGTAATGGAGGATATCACCAACAGTGGTTATAGTCAGTAATTTGAGACATTGGAGTAGGTATTAAAGTTTTTTGTATGTGTAGCAAATCCATTCAAAGAAGTTTATTAGCTTGTTCTGGTATTCTTTCTGTGGCGGCTGTTCATGTTCTAATGCATTTACTTCATGATAGGTATTTTTCTGCTGGAATGTATAGAATGGGATCTCCATCATCATCTATGTGGTCCATTGCTTATTTCTGTCAGGTAGTGTGTGATCATAGTTTTCAAGGAAGGGTCTCTGAGAAAGCGTGGTACTTTTTTAATGTTTTCATAAATTCCTTTGCTTTCAGCCTTGCTTAAATGTCAGTAATTAATTAATGTTAAAATGTTCAATAGTATGTGTTTATGTATGTACATATTGTTTGATGTCCCATGTTTCTTTATGTTCCCATATTTACTATATGTCACATCTTGAAGAACTGCCTTCTAAGAGAATTATCTAGAGATATTAGATAATGTAACAGAAACGAGATTTATTTCAAAAAAAGCATGTTATGTGTCCGTAATGTAAGTAAGGGATCTTAGGTCATGGCAGATATATGAAGGGTGTGTGACACTGGGGATTATTTTTGTCATTGTTACACGATCTTCAAGGTTACTTTGCCAGTTTTACATACCACAAACTTTCCCCCTGAACTCATTGGTACTCAAACTTAGTTGAAACAGTATATTCATACAATATTATCTTCTATTCAGATTATAAACAAATTGTCATCTGAGGATGGAAGAAAATGATGTTATTTGAATAATAAATGCTCTTAACAAATGAAAATAATTTACTGATTTCCTGGTTTGAAATGTGTTACTTCATTCTTAGGAGTAAATACTTGTTCTTAACACTTTCTCAGAACTATAAGTGAATGTCAGAGAACTGTCTTAGTAGGTAAAGTTGGTTGTTGCTAACCTTGATGATTTGAGCTCAACCTCTGGGTAGCAATTATCACTCCTACAATTTTTTTAATATTTGCATAAATATTAAAAAATTTATACTTTTTAATTATAAATTTTACAGTTTGCTGCTGTATATGCAAACTCACACACTAGCACATACATAATTTTTTTCAACCTAAATGAGGGCCATTTTGGTCACCGGCTAAGACTCTTTGGGTTCCATTTTGAGAACTCACATATGGGATGTAGATAATAAATAACAAGTTGTCCTCTCACTGGCACATATATACCGTAGCATAGTTGTATACACACAAACATTTTTAAATAGATAATATTAAAGCAAAAAAACACTTATTGATGGCAGAAATGTTTTTCAGGTGTAAATAATTGTAGCATTTGAAGATTTAGTACTGTTCATTAAAAGAAAAATGGTTCCTTTGTACATCTTATTTTATAATTTTGTTCCTTGATTCAAGGATAGGTCATTTTATAAACATATCTCCACTTGGCTCAGAAGTGCATCCCTGTAATTCTAGACCTGGGAGTCCATGGTAGGCTAATCTCTCTGAGATTGTGGTCAGCTTGGTCCACAGAGTGAATTCTTTTGTTTGCTTGTTTGTTTGTTTTTCAGACAGAATTTTCTTGTGTAGCCTTGGCTGTCCTGTTCTCAATTTGTAGACTGGGTTGGCAGCAAATTTGGGCCTCATTCTTCCTGAGTGCTGTTATTATTGGTGTGTGCCGCCATGCCAATATCCACAGATCAAATTCTAAAATATTCATTGCTATGTGGAAGTATCATGTATCAAAATGATTTAAAAAATAAACAGTGTATTGCAATTTATAGGTTTGTTTCCCCTCAAGGATACTGTCCACAGTGCTGACAGATGTATTTTTGAATTGAAGTTTTCTGAACTGGTGCTCTCTGTCCTTTGTATAAGTGGGAAATGTTGCATTAAAACATCAATCTGATAGATCAGAAATCATGATTACTAAAGGCATTACCTCCTGAGCATCTACTTTAGTGGAGTCATTTACTTGATTTTCAGGTAAGAAATTGTGGTCCAAAATAAAAATTCCAAAGGCATTTCTGTCCATCATTCTTTGAAATTGCATATATTTCAGCATGATTTTGTGCAAAGAGTGCCCTTAAAGCTCTGATTTTACATTGTGATTACATTCAGAATAGGATTTAATTTAGCATAGATATTATTTAGCATGGCTCAGAGTAGTTGAACCCACATTTGGTCCTATCCATATTCCCAAAGTGAAATCCCAGTGCTTGCTTTGTTGAAGAAAACCATTGCTTTGGAAATGGCTCACATGCTCTTATTGCCTGCCCCAGCAAAAAAACTCTTTCTCAGTTCTTCTGCATTGCCTAGTGTGTTGGCTAGTCTAGGCAGTCATTTTTACTATATCTGGACCTACGGCAAACACAAAGAGTTGGGTACTGTGGGGAATTTTTCATACTCACATCTTTTGAAGTGGAAAAATCCTTCTTTAATCTGAGTGTTTTAAGGTGATAAAATTCACCTTTAATCTCATCCACAGCTGTGTCTAGTCTGATTATATCCTGTCTATGTAAAGGACATTGAAAGTATTAGCTTTTTCTCTTTTTCTGCTTGCCCTACCTCTGGCTACCAAGTTCATTTTTTTTTTTTTTTGCTACTCCTTGGAATTCTGTTATATACTGAAGACCATCTGAGATATTCAGCTACCTGCACTGAATAACTATTTGCTTCTTCAACTTTCCATTGATAGTCAGCCATTGTTTGGACTAGTTGGACTACAGCTTGTGAGATATTTGAATGAATAAACTTTCTATATACAGAGAGATTTATTCTATGAGTTCTGTTCATCTATGGAACGTTGAAGGATATATATGTGTATATCTGTTTCGTTTTCCATTCCTCACTGAAGAAGATGTTCAGGCTAACAATAATGAACTTCAGTGTTTATCATTACTTTCTTGCTATTCTGTTAGGTTTGTCTCATGCCTACCATTTAAAAAGTAGCTGCAGTTTACCTGAACCCAACATAAGAAAAAACTCAAACCCTTGTTTCCTAAACTCTCTTTCTGTAATTGTGGGACAGACTGATAACTCCACTTCAATTTCATTATACTAGTTATCCACCTTGATTACAGTAAGAAGAAGGGGAAGGAAGTATTCGTGGGTGACCTGGAAAAGTTTTGTCCTTGGATAGGAAGCCTGAACCAAGAACCAATATGCTATGTACCTTAAGCACATTCTAACCCTAACAGAGGTGTTTATATCACTCAAGATTAAAGGGCCAATCAGGGCCTCCATGCAGAAGAGAAGGCAGGCCCTTCTAGAGGCAGCACTCTAGGTTCTGCTCTGTTTCTGAGCAGGCTTGAAAGCCCCAGTGTTCTGAGATTTGAGAGTGGACACCACAGATTTTGAGGCAAGCTCGAGGATATTCCAAAGGCCCCAAATGGTGATAGGAGGGTCATTGTTCACAGATGGGAGGCACAGGATGGTGTGCATCACTAGGTAGAGTAGTGGGTACTCCCTGGACTGGATGGAAAGACAAACAGGAAGGCTATTAGATAAGGCACCAAATGTTATTGAATTACAAATCTCTGCATACCTAGAAACGTTTTGTCCCTGTAAAGGATAACCTGAATCAGGAACCAATAGGCTATGTACCTTCAGAATATTCTAACCCTAACAAAAGTGTTCATATCACTCAAGACAAATTGGCCAATCAGGGCCTTGAGGTAGACTTGACTGTCAGGATAAGAGGCAGGTTCTTCAGGGAGTTATTCTGGAGGTTTTGTTCTGTAGCTGACCAGCTTAAATGATTCCATGTGAAGTGCTCTGAGCACTGCTGCTAGGTGTTGTGAGGGAAGTTCAAGCAAGTTCCAAAGTCCCAGCATGGTGAGTGGAGTGTCACTGCCCATAAATGGTAGGAGTAGGCCACTGAGCAGGGCTGATTGAAATGATGGTCCCTGCCTGGTGGGACAGGTGGGAAGATAGATAGAAGACAGACACATTTGCTACTGAAATGCACATCTCTGCAGGTCTGGAAAAGGCATGGGCATGAATGGCTAACTGGGACTGGGACTATTATGCTGTATATCTTCATCAGGCACTAACCCTAAGGGAAGGGCTCATGTCACTCACGACACTCTGTCCAATCAGTGTCTCCAGGGAGACTTGCCTGTCAAGCCAGAAGGCAAGTTTCATTTACTGCTCATTAATTTTAAATCGATGACGACTGTTTTTGTTAATTGTTGTTACTGTTTGACTTTGATTAAAAATTGGCAGCAAGAGTTCTCAGCAATGAGGTAGGGATCTACACTGGACTTGAATGTGGAAATGAATGTGCCTTTTAAGAGGAACAGGGAGAGCTCCTGGAGAATGGAAAATCATACAGAAAAAAATATTTCTCAGACTAGGACCCTGTCTGCCCTTAGCTGGGAAGGCCTCAGCTGTCTGAGTTACTTGATCTCTGATTCCCAAGAAGAGGAGCTCACTGCTAGTGTCCTGATGTCCAGCTGGATTGTCCAAGTTAATAAGAGACTCTGACTAGCCCTAATAATCAGGAACACCAGTAGGAGGTAGTGTGCAAATTCTTTCCCAAATTCTCCTCTAATGCAGGTATTGGGAGGAGGGAGGCTACAAACCACACTATTTTATGTGTGTAAAGTGTGCTCTCCACAGGCCAGTATGAACAAGTCTACTGAACTACATATAAGAGTCTATTGGGAATGAGATGGACCTGGGAAGGAGGGAGGCTACAAATCACACTATTTTATGTGTGTAAAGTGTGCTCTCCACAGGCCAGTATGAACAAGTCTACTGAACTACATATAATAGTCTATTGGGAATGAGATGGACCTGGGTCATACTGTGGTTTTGTTGGTCTACGTGGTGAGATGGGCAGAAGCCCTTGTTGTCTGACTCTTCTAGTGTGTGGTTTCCCTGGGGACATGGAGGCTTTACAGCCATGGCAGTGGAAAGTTGCGGTTGTTATACTAGTACTGTCAGTATGCACACACAGTCATTGCTTCTGCTGTACAATAGAAAGACAGATTAGAAAACAGAATATCTGGTTCCTAGAAGTTTTGAACCTTGCTTTCTACATCCCAATTTGTGTGAGAAATTCTATACATAGTTTTGAAAGTAGTAGACATAAGGTTATGGGGATCACGCTTCAGTAATACTTGATTAGACTTTTTATTGCCTTTCTAGTACCACCAGCTTCAATGGCACAATTGAAGGAAATTCAATTTCAGGATACTAAAGCAATTTCTGAGATGCAGAGGTTTCTTAGGTGTAGATGGTGTTAAGTAGGTTGGATATTGCAGATTCCACATTCTGTGACACAGTACATGTGGGAGGAAGAAGTTGTTAATTAATGTTTCATCCTTGTTATGTATATGGGCTTCAGTAGGACTAGATTTGCCTGAATGCACAATTGGGGATGAAAGGTTGCAGAGCCATAGCCCATCTTTTGATAACCTTCATGTTCCAGAGAGACGTCTTCTATGGGGCCTCCCTGTTTGGAAGAGAGATCAGTAGTAGCTGAAGGGTTAGAAATACAACAGTTAAGGTATCACTTTCAGTTGTTTCTGTAGGAACAGTGAAGTCTGCTTCATTTAATTTTTTGCACATAAAATGAAAAGTTACAGGTCAAATTCACATTTTTCTTCCCATAGTTTCCTTAAATATTTTCATTAGAACTTGAATATATTTTTAGGCATGTGCCAGGTCAGTATCTGGCAGGTGGAGCTGAGAGGAGGATGGCCAGTCCAGCTGGACGCCCTCTGTGGCTAAGCAAGATGATGATTGTCAAAAGCCTGAACCTCCCTGGATGCCTCAGGGAATAAAACACTACCGAGCTGGGAGATCTGTCGAAACAGGAACTCAGTTTATTGAATAAAGTAGTGCTTTTTATAGGTTTGGGTCAAGGGTCAGCATTAAGGAAGTGAGGTAAGATGACATAGAGGGAAAGGTTAGGTAGTGCAAGGAGAGATGGGCCAGTGACAAAACTCCACATAACAGTTACCAGGCAGGGTTAATTTTAAGGCAGATATGCTGAATCACTTTTGCCCAGAAGTGGCAACTCTTAAATCAGAAGCTAAAGACAGTTCTCCAAACTCGAGCCAGGCTCAGGTAGATTCAGCAGGCCTTATGAGGCCCAACATTTCCCCCTTTTTTATTTGACAGCAGACATGGACCCTATCTTAGGTTGTACCCCACATGGAGATCTTACCTTTCATTGAGTACCATGTCAGGAGCTTGTCAGGAGCTCCTCCAGGACCTGTCTTAGGTCTTCCTAGCACATCTGGGTCTTACCCATTATTGGTCAGATGTAGAGCAGAGGGGTCTTTTCTAGGAAGATGCCTGGGCCTAGGCGCAATTGGATTCCTGAGTAACTAACGGATGATAATATATTTCTACTTGATGCAGCTTAATTGCCCTTAACCTCTGCTGGATAAACTGCACAAGCTTGTTAAGAATGCATGGCCCAAGGGTAAGTAGGAGAAGGAGGAAAAGCAAGGGTCCAAGTAGAAGAAGACTATAAGTCAGGAGGCCATGAAAGCCATTCCACAGGGATTTTTCTTGATGTTCATGGCATCATCTCTCCAAGTCTTCTTAGAGGATTTTGATTTGATCTCTGACAATGCCCAATTTGTTGGTGTAGAAGCAGCATTTTTTCCTGAAAAAACAAGCAGATGCCAACTTTTTTGGCATTTAGTGGGTCCAAAACCTTTTTGTTTTGAAGAACTACTTCTGGCAGGGAGTCTAAAGGCCATTCCTTCCCCACAACAAAACACTGTTGGAGGGGGAGGCAAAAAGGGAGGCAACTCCAGGAAGGAGTTAGAGTGACAGAGGGAGGGGTGGACACTGCTAACATCAATGCTGCCATTATCAGGATGAGGTAGTACCTGAAAGCAGTCCCCTGTGGAAAGGTCATGGAAAAGGGAACAGGGGAGTAATTTAAAATATTTAATATTAAATATTAAAATAAAACCAGTGGATGGTAATTAAGGCTTGAACACCCTCACCGTCTGTATAGCCAATGGGGGCCTCATAGTTCCAACAGACCCTCTGTCCTTCCATGCCAAAGCAGACTGAGCTAGGCCCCATTCTTCTATAACCTCTTGGGCCTTGGCAAGGTCTCCAAATCCCCCTTCACTGATCATAAGGGTCACAAGGAAAAGGATCGTCTTCCACATTTTCATTGGTTTCTGGGGGAATAAAAGAATGCTTCTCAGGGGTAGATAGCCTCCTAGAGGGGTCATCATTGTCATCCTCATCTTTTAGTGGTGGCAAATATTTTATATTTCTGGCTGGAACCCACATGGGCCTCTTCTCATCTTTGGGGAATATACATCCAAATCCTCTTCCTGCTGTGAGAAGAGGGTTGGGTCTTCTCCAAGCTCCTGTCAATGAATCTCTCAATCTGACTCTTATGGAACTATATGGAGTAGATATAGATAGACCAATGTTTCTGAAATGGTGACTGATTATCTTTTGAAAATTTTAAAATATTTAAAGTAAATAATGCATGTTTCAATTGATCATGAGGGGGTAATGATTCCCCCTTTTGTTTTTATAATTGAATCTTTAAAGTATGATTAACTCTTTTTGTTATGGTTTGGCCCTTTGGATTATAAGGAATTCCAGTAGTATGAGAAATTTTCCATGTCTGTAAGAATTCCTGAAATGGTTTGCTTATAAAGCATGGACCATTGTCTTTCTTAATATTGTCAGGTAGACCCAAGGTGGCAAAACACTGAAGCATATGACTAATAGCATTATTGTACTTCTCTCCAGCATGAGCTGAGGCCCAACATGTATGTGAGAATGTATCCACTGAAAGAAAAATGTATTTTATTTTGCCAAATGGGGAATAGTTAGTCACATCTATCTGCCAAAGATTATTGGGACACAATCCTCTATGATTGATACCTGACTTTTGCAGGGGTGGTAATTGAAGGAAGGGTTGGCATGACCTGCAAGTTCTGATAATCTTTTTAAGATATTTAACAGGGACTTGTGGGAATTTATCTTTGAGGCCTCTTCAATTAGTATGAGTCAATAATGGAAGTCTGAAGCCTCAGTCACTGTATTTAGTTGTGTCCCAGATGCCAAACTATCAGCTAGCTCATTTCCCTCTCACAGGAATCTGGGAATGTTTTGATGTCCTCTGAGATGGTGTAGGTATAGGGGGTAAGCTCACTGTTGGAGAAAAAAAATGGGCCTGAATCAAAAGAGGAGTTATGGGATTTGCATCTAATTTAATATGGGCCTCAGCTAAGGAAGGTAGCAGATTTACAACATAAAGGCTATCTAAAAACAAATTAAAGGGCTCCCTAACCTTATCCAAGGCAAGTACAACTACATAAAGCTCCTTGACCTGGGCCGAGCATTCAACTTCCTGGGAAATGGCTTGGACAGGTGTCATTTTAATATTGGGCCCGTGGGGTGAATAAACCACTAATGAGGCTCCCCTATTTCCACCATCCATAAATATTGTTAGAAATTTGGGATTTGGTTGGGGGTGAAAAAGTCTTGGTGGTCTCCAGGATAAACGTGAAAAGGAGCTCATACACTTATGGTGACCATAGTGACAATTAATAATACCTACCCCCAACCCTTCCAAGGCTAAGGCAATCCTAGGATTGTTTCTCTGAAGCCATGTAAAGTCACCTATTTTGTAGGGAATTGTCAGAGTGTGGTTCCATGCCAAACACTCTTACTGAAATATCTCTTCCTTTAATAATGTAATCTGCTATTTGGTGAGTCATGGGATAAACCTGTGGGGTCCCTCCAACTGAAATATGAATCCAATTGATGGTTTTTTTCATCTTGGGCTAATAAAGCAGTGCAGAGCGTGTCACTGAGAAAAAGATACAGGGTGACAGGAATGTCAGACTCAAACCTCTTTAAAGTTGCTGTAACTATAGCTTATTGAACCTTTCACAAAATTTGTTGATGTCGTGAGGATAAAACAAATTTTGTAGTAAGATCAGAGCCCTTTAAAATGTCAAAAAGTGTGGATAGGTCCTCTGTGGAAATGGGAATCCATGTCTGCATCCAATTAATCTCTCAGTTATTGGAATTGAATTAGGGAATTGAGTAAGAATCTTGAAAATATAACTGTGGCTTCATCAGTGAGACCCCCTCAAGAAACAATGTGGATCCCAAGATCTTAAAAGGGGAGACAGTGTCTGAATTTTTTCAGGGTCCACCTTAAAGTTACTGTCTTTAAGGATAGTAAGTCACTTAGTCATCAAGTCTTGCAACCTGGCAAGGCTGGAACTCCCCAAAATAATATCATCCATATAGATATAAAATAAGGCATCTGTTTGATTTATTAAAGGAGTAAAAAGGTGCAGCATATAATATTGGCACATAGCAGGACTATTGGCGATGCTCTGAGGCAACACTGTCCACTCAAACCTCTGATCTGGTCCCTGAAAATTTATTGAGGGTAATGAAAAGGCAGACTTTTCTGTATTACTGGGATCGAGTGGGATAGAGAAAAAATAATCCTTAATATCAATTACAGTCAAATGGAGAACACAAGGGATGGCAGGTATCCAGGGCAATCCCTTTGAGGTGTCCCAAAGGATAGCATCCTCCCATTAATCTTTCTTAGATCATGAAAAGTCTCTAAGAGCCATTGGCCTTTTTTTTTAATAAAAAAAAAACAGGTGAATTCCAAGGGCTAGCAGAGGGCCTTATATGTCGCACATCGAGTTGCTGTTGGACCAAAATTTTTAACTGCGTTAGCTTAGCAAAAGGTAGAGGCCACTGCTCAACCCAGACTGGGTCCCCAGGGGTCCATCGAATTTTGGGGATAGAAGGGCAAGCAGTGGCCTTTAGAATTGGGAGTGAACAAGAGAATGTTTGTTTTTTAATTGCTCAAAATAAGGATCATCCCGGTAGTTAGAATGGACATTTCATCCCTGCTCAAATTGCTGTTCATATTTCTCATTGTCTAATATGTCTTGGTAGAGGGCCTTATGATCAGTGGTAATATAGGCCTCGGCTTCACCAAGAACATCCTGTCCCAAAAGGTTGGGAGTAAGACCAGGGACCAATAGGGGGAGCACTTCTCCTTGCTTGTCATCAGGATCCACCCAAGGCCACCAGCTGGCAGTCTCCTATGACTTGATTGTCCACCCACACCCATTAGGGATGGGCCAGGGACCAGCTGCCAGGAGAGAGGGGCCTCTTACTTTCTTCTCACAGTACAGTCTGCCCCCACATCAATTAGGAACTGAAAGCTCCTGTCCCCAATTGTGAGTGTCATTTTAGGTCTCATACCAGTGACCAGGGTGACAGTCCAATGAACTTTGGTCCCTCTCTTTCCCTTATTTAACGGGGCTGAGGATGGCCCCAAGAGGAGTTTAAAGGTTTACCTTTATGATTAAATTGGGATCTATAATCCTTGGCCCAGTGAAAACTCTTTTTGTACTTGGGACAGGGCTTGCCCAGTAAGGTGCCTGTTGTGCTGGCACCAGGAGCATTTTGAGACCTGTTGGGGCAGTCTCATTTAAAATGGCTGTTATGTCCACAGCCAAAGCATGTCCGCCCCTGAGTCCTAGTGACCTGCTGAAGGGTGTTGACTAAGGCAGTCACTTCTTCCTGGCAGGCTGTTTGCACGGTGGTAGCCATTGCCCTGGCCTGAAAGGAGGTGGTGCCTACATCTTTAGTGGTGACAATCCACTTACCCATCCCCATTTTACACATCCTCACACAGGCAAGCTTTTGATCTGAATTCATGCCATCCCACACTAGTGACTTAACAAACTGATGATGAAGCTCCCCTGGGGAAACTTTCTTCTCAGACTTTTATCTACCCAGTCTATGAAGGAAGGGAGGTCCTCTGAGGCCTTTTGTATAATTCCTGAAACAGGGGATTCTATAGGCCCCTCATTTAGCTTTCTCCAGGCTGCCAAGCCTGCTGCTCTAATCTGCTCCTGATAAGGGTCTCAGAGAGCAGCCTGCTGGAGGCCTGTGGAATACTGGTCAGCTGTGCCTGAAAGCATTCCATAATTTATAGGCACCTGGGAGTTAACTCATTGATTGCATTTCCCCTGGACCATGCATTCCTCCTTGTAAAAGGCCAACCATTTAAGGAAGGACAGCCCCAAAAGGACAGCCTTGATAAGGTCCATCCAGTTCGTGTAGTGCATGACTGATTCACACCAGCCTCTCAAGGGTGGTCTCAGCCCAAGGTGAATTGGCCCCATCCTCAGACACTGCCATATGCAGTTCCTTGAGGTCTAGAGCTCCCCAAGGAGCCCAGCCAGGGGGACCAGCCACCCCAGGAGCAGTGGTAACAAGAAAAAGTTCCATGGGTCACTCCAAATATGGAGGGGGTATAGAGGAGTCAGGGAAGGGGTTAGTAAGTGAGCCCTGTTTCAGTGGTACAGCCAGAGGGGTAGGGACTGACCAGGAACTATTCTCAAATGGATCTAAAGAAGGATATATATTCTGTCTCTGGGGAGTGGGTTAATCATCTGACTTAATGCTGCTTTTGGCCCCAGCACCTTCCTCCTTTTTGGGGGGGGAAGAGTTCCTCCTCAGGTTCACTTTCCTGTCTTGTACGCTTATCCTTATGTTCTTTGGGCAGTTTCAGAGGGAACCAGACCTTAAGGGCTGTGACTAGGGAATGACTCCCAGAGGGGGGATATCCCCATCCTGAACCTGTGCTCTGTTGACCAGCCTTTCTACTCTGTCCCAGGTGTCCAATCAAACAGGGTGCCCTCATCCTGCAGCCATGGAGCAACCTTTATAACATACTTCCGTACTTGAAGTGCTTGAGTAGAAAGCAGATTGAAACCCCTACTTTTAAGCAAAATTTGTAAAGGTTCCATAGGACTGCCCCATATTCAACGTGGGTACACTCACCTGCAGACCAGTTGGCCTGTCAGCATTCTTCCCTCGAGCAAATAATCACAGGAGGCCCCATGTGCTGGGTCAATATCTGGCAGGTAGAGCTGAGAGGAGGGTGGCCAGTCCAGCTAAATGCCCTCTGTGGATGATGAATGTCAATGGCCTGAATCTCCCCAGATGCCCCAGGGAATAAAACACCACTGAGCTGGGAGATCTGTAGAACCAGGAACTCGGTTTTTTGAATTTAGTGGTCTTTTTTATAGGTTTGGGTCAAGGTGCAGGATTAAGGAAGTGAGGTAGAGAGTGAGGTTAAGTGGTGCAAGGAGAGGTAGGCCAGTGACAAAACTCCATGTAACAGTTAACAGGCAGGGTTAATTTTAAGGTGGATATGCTGAATCACTTTTGTCCAGAAGTGGCACCTCTTAAATCAGAAGATAAAGGCAGGTCTCCAAATGTGAGCTAGGCTCAGGTATATAAGGCAGGTCTTATCAGGCCCAACATAAATATACCTCAATTTCTAAATCCATTCCTCAATTGTGGGACATCTAGGTTGGTTCCAGATTCTGGCTATTATGAACAAAACTGCTATGAGTATAGTTGCACAAATGTCCTTGTTGTATGGTTGAGCATCTTCTAAATATATGCCCAGGGGTTGTATAGCTGAATCTTGAAGAAACACTGTTCATAATTTTTTTTGAGAAAGCACCAGATTAATTTCCAAAGTGGTTGTACAAGTTTACATTCCCACCAGCAATGAAGAGGGTTCCTTTTTCTCCACATCCAGTCCAGCTTGTATTGCAGATGATGTGATAGTACACATGAATGACCCTAAAAATTCAACCAAGGAACTCTACAGATGATAAACATCTTCAGCAATGTGGCTGGATACAAAATTAATTAAAAATATGAAGCCCTCCTGTATATAAAAGACAAACAGGCTCAGAAAGAAATCAGGGAAACAACACCCTTTTACAATTGCGACAAATAACATAATGTACCTTGGTGTGACTCTAATCGTGCAAATGAGAGACTTGTATGAAAAAGAAAAACTTCAAGGAAGATATCAGAGGATGGAAAGATTTCCCATACTCCAGGATTGATAGGATTAACATAGTAAAAATGGCCACTCTACCAAAATAAATCTACAGATTCAATGCAATCCCAAACAAAATAGCAACACAACTCTGCACAGACCTTGAAAGAACAATTCTCAGTTTCATATGGTAAAACAAAACAAAACAAAAACCCAGAATTGATAAAAACATGTATGTACAATAAAAGATTTTCTGAAGGTATCTTCATCCCAGAGCTCAAGTAATACTATAGAGCAACAGTAATAAAAAGTGGCATGGTACTGGCACCTATACTTTAAATCTCAAAGGGGTGTGCATCTACTCATTAATATTTTTTTCTTAAATCATATCAATAAGCTGAGGGGGGAAACATGTATAGGGGAATCACCTGCTGTCTCAGTTTCAGACCCTGCTTGAGGGTGTACAATCGGCCAATGCTACCTTGGGCTATTGCTTCTGCTCGTCAGCCTTACCATCCCTGGATTTACTATTAAGAGTGTACTTTTCTTAACTTTAAATTATTCTCTAAGGTTTTGTACATCACAGACATTAGCAAAAACATCTTCTCCAACCTTGTTAAACAATCTTTTTCCAAATTCTTTCTAAGTATAATGGTCATTGCTAAAAACCTACAACTATGGTCCCTTTCAAGAGCAGTGGTTAATTCATTAATTTGCTCAGCTTGATCTATGAAAAGAGATCAAGCATTGTTAAAAATAAATGCCAGTGATATTGCCCAGTGAGGGGGCTAGAAGCATCATTAGACTTTTCATACAACTCATGTTATGAGGAATATGGGCATCATAATGGCATCAAACAGAGCTATGTTCCACAACAGCCCAAAGTCCTCAGTATAAGCAGGTCTTGGGATTATGCTTCTCCAATACAAACTCATCATGACTACGCTAACAGGGGAGCCAAATTCCATGAGTGCTACAGATGTTTTGCTGTTGCTCCTGCATGGCTTTCAACAGGACCAGGTAGCCAAAATAGTTTGCCTATATATGGGGGAGGGAGGAATGAGGTTAACTCAGGCCCTGGGAAGGAGAATTCATGGAATTGGGTGGGCTATGCCAGCCTTGAGGATCATATAACATGGAAGAACTGAAGGATTGTTGGGAGAAAATTGGCAGCTAGGTCTGTTTTGATACGTTAAATACGAACCTCTGCCATTTGTTCCAGGTATGAAACCTACATCTATGGAAATATAAACTTCAGAGAGAGCAGGATGGTCTCCATTAGGTAATGATTAAAAAATGAGCTCACCAGGAAGAAAGATGGCAAAGACAAAGATTCTAATTTTCTTTCCTTTCTTTATATCTTCTTTCTTTTCTTTGAAGGAGGGCGGGTACCCAGACTGGACTCAAATTTTTGCTGTCAAGTTTTGTTTTTCTAATTCATTTTTATTTTATTAATTATTTTTATTTTTTCACAATTTATTCATTGTATACCCCTATATAAGGCCACTCTCTCAACTCCTACTGGTCCCACCCTCCTTCCCTCTTCCCCCAAACCCTTTTCCATAGTCCACTCAAAAGAGGAGTTCCCCTCCTCTGCCATCCATCCACATATTATCAGAACACTACTCAGCTATTAAAAACAGGGAAATAAAATTTCTGCACTTATTACTTCTGCATAGGCCACTGTGCTCACCTCAGAAGATTTCATACTATGAAGCTTGCCTGCAAGCTTACTGTGAAATAAACACTAGGTATAACTCATTTTAAAGAGTCCCACTCCCAAGACAGTGTTTGATTTACCATCTCACATCCAGAAACATGTGAAATTTTAAATGCTATGAAGTGTGAAACATTTTTTTCACAAGCATTTCAGAGAACGTGGTTCTCTTGCTGCCTGGAGGCTGTTTCCCACAAGCCCAGGAAGGAAAGAGGGCCAGAAGATGAGGTATAAAGCTTGGAAGACACCCACAAGAATAACAGTGATGAGAACACTCTGGGAACTACCTCAGGAAGTAAGTTCAAATTTAATTCCAGAAAACAGAGGGTATATATACCCCTTAGGGAGTGACTGGGATGCTGCAAGGATAGGTGTAGATAATTGTTTAAAACTGAGCACTTCAAGGATGCTTGATTTGCAGTAAACAGTACATTCCTATCATATGAACAAGAACATGGAACTTAATTATCCTATATTTGAAGGGAGGGAAGAGTTATCAGGGATCTGTGTCAAAGGCCATCTATCAAATTTGGTTGGTGGCATCTATGTCTAAAGGCATTCTCCAGATGAAGTCAGGCAGGGAAAACTCACCCTTGCCATGATTACACAACTAGGCCAGCAGCAGGGTCATACATGGAAGAAAAAAGCCTCCTCCCTCACATCTCAAAATTCAGTCTGGGTTGTGATGGTTTTCAGTAGAACCCCTTGGAACAAAAGGTATGTGTAAACAAAGAAACTTCTACAGGCTACAACTGTTGTGATACTCTCAGAGAACTTCCTGGCTGGTGTTAGTTCACCATTCCCTACATATTCATCCACTGGACTAAAAGTTTCTTGTGTAAAGTGAAGTAACTGAAAACAGTAAATGTTGAGAACCAGTATTATCAGTAAGCCTTCCCAAAACACTTTATTATATAATAATTTTGCATGTAATTGATATTTAACATTCATTGTATATAAAAATAAGTTTATGTACTTTACATTCCAATTGTAGTCCCCCTCCCTTCTCTCCCCCCTGTACTACCCTCCATTCCTATTGCCCCTATTCCCTTTCCCCTTCAGAAAAGGGAGGTCATTTCAATTGAGCTAGTTTTCCAGTTCTGTTGGATCTCAGTGGACCAAAGAACACAAATACCTTTCCACATTGCTTATACTCACAGAATCCCTCTCCAGTAAGGATACTTTTATGATGATGATAACTCTATATTTGTGCAAGGCCTCACCATTTTAACACATTCATGAGTTTTTCCTCCTTTATGAATCCTTTCAAGATGATGAAGATTATACAAATGTGGAATGGTTTCACCATGTTAAAAGCACTCACAGGCTTTCTATCCACTAGGATTTCTTTCATGAGTGTGAAGATGATTCTGAAGTCCAAAAGTTTTTTCACAGTGGTTACAGTCAGACATCTTTCCAGTATGTGTTATTTTATGTATTAGGAGATGTTATGTGCAAAGGGTTTGCCACATAGTTACATTCATATGGTTTCCCTCCAGAATGTGTTGTTGTCTTAGGAGATGATTGTTACATGCAAAGGCTTTATCACACTAATTACCCTCACCAGGCTTCTCTCCACTCTGTGTCTTTTCCTGTTTTCGGAGACTACTCTGCTGTGAAAAGGCTTTATCTTATTGGGTATATTCATAAGGTTTCTTTCCAGTATGTGTTCTTTTATGTCTTATGAGAGCACTGTTTTGTGCAAAGGCTTTACCACACTGGTTACATTCATAAGGTTTCTCTCCAGTATGTGTTCTTTTATGTCTTATGAGAGCACTGTTTTGTGCAAAGGCTTTACCACACTGGTTACATTCATAAGGTTTCTCTCCAGTGTGTATTCTTTTATGGCTTATGAGAGCACTGTTTTGTGCAAAGGCTTTACCACACTGGTTACATTCATAAGGTTTCTCTCCACTGTGTGTTCTTTTATGCCGTATGAGATTACTGTTTTCTGCAAAGGCTTTACCACACTCGTCACATTCATAAAATTTCTCTCCAGTGTGTGTTCTTTTATGGCTTATGAGATGACTGTTTTCTGCAAAGGCTTTGCCACACTCATTACATTCATAAGGTTTCTCTCCAGTGTGTGTTCTTTTATGGCTTATGAGATGACTGTTTCGTGCAAAGGCTTTACCACACTGGTTACAGTCGTAAGGTTTCTCTCCAGTATGTGTTCTTCTATGGCTTATGAGATGACTGTTTTTTGCAAAGGCTTTACCACATTGATTGCATTTGTAAGGCTTCTCTCCTGCGTGTGTTCTTTTATGCCCTATGAGATCAGTGGTATAGGGGAAGGCTTTACCACATAGAGTGCATTTAAAGGGTTTCTCTCCAGTATGACTGCTTTCATGCCTGCAAAGATAAGTAGCACATGTGAAAGATTTACCACAGTCATTTCATTACACTAATAAATATGTTTTTCTATATGAATTAATTTTATAATTTGGCCTGATGGTAAAGAAGAATCAAATTTTTAACTTTTATCACTTTATTTATATTCATGATATTCCCCTTTATAATGGGTATTTTTTAAGATCCCTGTGATGATAAGAACATTTGTTATGTGATTCTCTTTTACAGCATCATTTTTCTATAAGAAGTTTTCTCCTATATATAAAGTGTATTGCAAGGATTCAGAGTTTTACCCCAGCAATCCCATTCAATAAAGTTTTGTACTGTATGAATGACACGTCATTTACAAAATGAGCTAGTACAAGCAGAAGAAGTTCCAAAATCCTTGTATTCATAGGTATTTTCATCAGTATGAGTTTGCTGAAGAAGTCTCAGTGAAGTTGAAAAACCAATTAACAGTAACCGTTTATCACATATAGGAAATCTACTCAAAGTGGGGACTTCTACAAAATCAACTGTTCTTGGAGAAAGACAGGTACACTGCTTCTTTCAATATTCCTATGCTCATGTGTCTTAGAATCATTTTGACATATGATATACCAGTTTAATTTACAAAAATACTAACGATTCCCACATTGAATTAACACAGTTTGTTTTTGTTCATCATAGACATGTCAGGGATTAAGGTTTCTCCAAACAATATTCTTGATTCTCATAAGCTGCTCCTTTCACTAAACTTTACAATGTTACTGTACGAAAATTAGTAACACTGGTTCTACTATGTAATTTTTGCTTATTAGAAGGTTTTGGACACATACTGATCACCAATTCAGTGTGTATACCTCTTACAATATCTGAGTAGATAGAATGAGACTAAACAGATTGGCAGTTCAAGTCAGTAGCTATAATGTCCATATGATTCAAATGGTATTTTTGTTACAATATTATTTTATTTTCTTCTATCTTAGGGGAGTGCCTTGTAAACACAAATCAGATACCTGACATTGAAGTACATGGAATTATGAGATTTTAATCATCATCAGTACACTTAAAGCAGTGGTGTTTTTACACTGTTGCTTTTCTTTAAAACTTCCAGGACACAGCCATGTGTGCTGGTACATGCCTTCAATCCCAGCACTTGTGGAGGCAGAAGCAGGCAGATCTGTGTGATTTTGAGGTCAGGCTGGTCTAACAAGCAAGTCTAAGAAAGTCACAGATACCCAGAAAAAAAATCTATTTCAAAAACAGAAAATAAAAAGCAACCAATAAACAAACAAACAAACAAAAAACACCAGACTTCCAGGACACATTAAAATTTAAGATTTATATCTGTATCAACATGCACATAAAGTTACCTTTGATTACTTGTAGAACTTTGAAACTGTTCTTCAATATTATGGTCATCCCAATTGTAGTCTAAAATATAGTACCAGAAAATATATATTATTGGAAATATGTTATTATTAAGGGAAAACTTAAATCACTATCTTCTGTGACCCTTAGAACCATGCCTGATTTATTTACCTCATTCATCCTCATTATCAATTGGAATTACAGAAGAGGATCAATACAAAATAAAAGTTGTCTCTTTATTTTAAAAGTGAAAGAAAAATTGCAGTCTTACCTATAGCAGTGAGGTTTTCACAGGTCTCTAGCATCACATCTTTGTAGAGTTGCTTCTGGGAAGGTTCCAGCAAGGCCCACTCTTCTTGGTTGAATTTCACATACACATCATCGTAGGTCACTGAATTCTATAATATGCCATACATTTGTACAATAGAAACAGTGGCAACAATATAAATTTATACTTCACTGTCAATATAATCATATAATTCTACTGCTTCTTCAATTTATTTTCTGACACAGAAGTGTGAATGTTATACAGTTGGGTGCTGTGCATGATGTGAAGTAGGGGAGATGAAAAAGCCTAAAGGTTAGATTGAAAAAAAAAAAAAAAAAACAAAGACGTGCTTCAAAAACCTGTGTTTCATCAGTTTGTAAGACATGAATATAAAGTAGCCATTAGTTGGGTTCTTGAGCAATCTATGAATCATCTTCAGTTACTTGGGTGAGTAGGTCAGGACCCTGTCATGAGACAGGTGGAAGGACAAAACACAGTCATGATATTTTATATAGCAACAAATGAGATGTGTTGATCAGGGGACACTGAACAGATGGGTAACATCAGTCAAAAGACAACATGGTACTGAATATCATGTTTTGACCAGGGCTCAGGGATGTGGCATATCAGTATGTGAAGAGGGGGGCTCATATATTTGTGGAAGGGAAAGTGGACTACAGTGAATACATAGATAAAAATAATGTGAGTGGCAAGCAACAACAATCATAGCCAATAACATCATATTTCTGAGTGACCAGACAAAAGAAAAGGAATAGAACACATGATTATTCTTTGATCATTGTTTTGTATATCCTCCTTACTAAATAATGTAGTCTATAGATTAAAAATAAAGATTAAAACTTTTCTATTAAAAAAAGAAATGTTAATGTTATCACTAAGTCATTTTAGAAGAAAACAGAATAACAAGTTTTAACTGTATCATATCTGAACTTTTTGAAGGGGATATAGCTTTGGAATAGACATGGCAATTAATGTGGACAAAGACAAACAAAGAGAAGAGTGTGAAATAGAGAGACAGAGACATAGAGACAGAGACACACAGAGAGAGAAATTAACAGATGAACAATACTAAGTACAGATCAGAGAAATTTATTAACAGTTACTAACTACAAAAAATGGTGGACAAGCTGGGTGTATTCTGTCATGCCTTCAATTCCATCACTAAGGAGGCAGATGCAGGTGTATCTTATTGATCTGGATGTCAGCATTATCTATTCAAAGAGTTCTAGGATAGCCAGGCCTATATATTAAGAGAGAGCCTCCCCTAAAAGTCAATCAAACAAACACAAAATATTGAAAGAACTCAGAGGTCTTTACTGAAGCCTCTACAAGGAATTATACATTCACTCCTGTTGTATATTTATTTTCCAGAAATGTGTACTGCCCCAGCTTAAACTGTAACTTCAATGATATCTTACTAAAAGGGAATGCATGTTTAAACAGGTAAAAATAGAAGACAAAAATATTAGCAGTATAAATGCTGATCATAAATGATCAACATAAGATAGAGCTCAGCAGTGAGGAGCTCTTACTGCTCTTGCAAATAATTGGGCTCAATTGTTAGTGTTTACTGAGGACCTGCTACTTTTAATTGCTATACGTTCATGAGTTCTGAAGACATCTTCAGACTACTGTGAGGATTAGGCACACAAGAGGTGCTTATTCATGCATACAATCAAAATACTTACATTCAGTAAAAACTAAAAATAGATCCCAGATGGCTGGGATGATTGCACACTGTGTCTGATCAGCAGGGTAGCAGAGACCGCACAGTGATCAATAGTTGGTTGTGTGGGCCTCCAAACACCACTGACTGTGTTTCCAAGGTAAGAAGAAAACCAATGATGAGGGAAACAATTGGGTCCAACCTCAGAGCACCCAGCTAATCTCTGGGAAAATTCCTTGGATGTTGCAGCAGGAATAAGGTTTTCAAGCAAATGGACCCAAGAAGCAAGCAAGAGTAGCTATTCTAATATCTAATAATACAGAATTTCAACCAAAATTAATTGAAAGGGATGAGGAAGGGGGAGGGGGAATACAAGATGGCATTGCCAGGAGGACCAGGACAGGAACAGGACAGCAATGTCGGTACAGCAACTAAAAGACTGAACTCTGGGCCCTAAAACAACAGCAATCGTGTTTCCAAGGTGAGAGGAAACTCCGTGGTATGGGAATCACTCAATTCCTCTCTCAGGTCACTCAGTGAGAACCCTGAAAATATCCCAGGTGCAGGATACACCTGTGTGTCCTGATCACCTTCCCAGGCCAAACTGTGTGCTCCACGGCACCAGAGACTGGGAGCGCCAGTCAAACACACACACACACACACACACACACACACACACACACACACATAAGGAAAAAGAAAGCAAGACTGACCTCAGGTCACCCAGTCTATCACTGGAAAGGTCCTACAGACTGGTGGATGCACAGCCACCAGGCCTGAGTGGGCCTCCAGCCGCTAGTCCTGCATTCCCTGCTCTCCATCACAGACAGAACTGTGTGCCCCAGGACACAGAGGCTGGGTTTCCCTGTCTGGAGAAAACTCCACAGGCAGAGAAATAGAAGGTCCCAGCTTAGAGCACTCAGCCAACTCCCCCCACACACACTACCACCACCACACACAGAAACATTCTTGGAAAAGCTCTCAGCTTCTTTCCCAGTCACCAGCTTGGAGCCATCATTGGCAAGTGCCTACGTATTCTACACACCACGTCAAACACCACAGACTGAGTCTTCCTATTGGGAGAAAACCCAAAGGTGGGGAAAATATCTGGCCCTACCTCAGGACACCTAGCTCCAAAAAAGTTTCTGGTTATACACAGGCTCCACACTCTAGCCTCTTGCTGCACACATGAGAGTAATGCTCATGTGTCACTGATTACCACTTGGGTACAGGAGCACAGAGCTCCAAACTCAGACCTCCAGAAGCCTGGGTTCCCTGAGATCAACCCCCAGATACTTCCCCAAGGGACAACCAGTTATCTCTAACTAAACTGACCAAATCCCGGGGCACCCAGGTTACAGAAGCAGCTCACTAAATTTACATCAAGAAACCCAGTAGCAAGACAGCTGTCTCCAGGACTTCTCTGGGTGAGAGGAGAGCCCCCTTGACTAATATAGACCACAATTACCACTCAGGTCTGTACGTCTGTGGCAATTCCTGAAAAACACCTGCCATTCAGTGACCGTACCCCAAAATCTGAGGAAGCCTCCTTTGGGAAAAATTACCTTCCTGCCAAGGGGATTCTCCACACCACAAGATTCTAGGAAGCACCAGAAACAAACACCCAACACCTAAGATAGCCAAATGGGTAGAGTGTAAAATCTCAAAGAACAAAAGATACAGCAATATGGCATCTCCAGAACCCAGTTATCCTGGGGCAAGTAGCCCTGGACACACTAGCATAAGTGAAATTCGAGAAGATAACCTTACATCTATGCTTAAGAAGAGAATAATAGAGGAAACAAATAAACTATGTAAAGAACGAGAGGAAGATAGTCAGTTTATCAAGATCTGCAAAGAAATGGAAGAAGATAAAGACAAAGAGATTATGGCCATCCATAAAGAAATACAGGAAGTTCCAGCCAAACAATTTGTGGCCTTTACAGAAGAAATACTTAAATCACTGAAAGAAATTAAAGAAACAGAGGATTGTTCAAACAAACAGCTGAAGGAATTGAAGGAAAATACAGTCAGACAGGTGAAGTAATTCAACATAACAGCTCAATATCTGAAGATAAAATTGGAAAAAAAATGAAAGAACACAAATGAAGGATATTCTGGAGAGAAAGAATTTAGGGAAGAAAACAGGAACTACAGAGGTAAGCACAACCTATTGAGATGGTTATAACTATAAGAGATGGAAGAAAGAATCTCAACTGTGAAAGACACAATAGAAGGAATCGATGTATCCATCAAAGAAAATGTTAAATCTAAAAAATTCTTGACACAGACCATCCAAGAAATCCAAGAAAACATGAAAAGACAAAACCTAAGAATAATAGGAATAGAGGAAAAAGATTCCCTCCTACAAGGCCCAGAAAATATTTTCAGCAAAATCATAAAAGAAAAAATCCCCAACTTAAGGAAGAGGTCTATAAGAACACAAGAGGCCTACAGAACACCCAATAAAATAGACCAGAAAAGAAAATCCTCCCACCACATAATAATAAAAACAGTAAGTATACAGAACAAAGAAAAATACTAAAAGCTGCAAGGGAAAAAGGCCAAGTAACATATAATGGCAAACCCATCAGAATCACACCTGACTTCTCAACAGAGACTATGAAAGCTAAAAGGGCCTGGACAGATATCATCCAGACCCTAAGAGAACATAGATTTTAGCCCAGGCTACTATACCCTCATAGACTCTCAGTCTTCATAGAGTGAGAAAACAAGATTTTCAACGACAAAAGCAAATTTCAACAATACCTACACACAAATCCAGTGTTACAGAAGACACTAGATGGAAAAATACAACCCAAGAAACCAACTACTTTCAAGAAAACACAGGAAATAATTAATCTCACTACAGCAAAACAAAAATGAGCCAAGCACACAAACTTACTATCACAGTCAATATCAAAACCAAAGGATCTAACAGCCACTGGTCATTAATCTCTCTCAATGGACCCAATTCTCCAATAAAAAAGATGCAGACTAACAGAATGGATGCCTAAATAAGACCCAACAATCTGCTGCATACAAGAAACACACCTAAGTCACAAGATATTACCTGAGGGTAAAGTTATGGTAGACATTTTTCCAAAAAAATGGAACCAAGAATCAAGCAGGAGTAGCCATTCTAATATATGATAAAATAGACTTTCAAACAAAATTAATAAAAAAAGAAATGGGGAAGGACACTTCATACACATCAAGGGAAAAATTTCACCAGGAAGATATCACAATCCTGAACATCCATGCCCCAAATACAAAGGCACCCATGTTTATAAAAGAAACATTAATAAAACTTAAACCACACATAGATCACCATACATTAATAGTGGGAGACTTCAACATCCCACTCTCAAAAAAGAACAGGTTGACAAAACAGAGAAAAAAAGAAACAATATCTCTAACGGGGTCATGAATCAAATGGACCTAACAGACATCTACAGAACCTTACACTCAAACACAAAAGAATTTACCTTCTTCTCAGCACCTCATGGAACCTTCTCCAAAACAGACCATATAGTTGATTACAAAGCAAGCCTCAACAGATACAAGAAGATTGAAATAATCCCTTGTATCCTATTTGATCACCATGGAATAAAGCTGGACCTTAACAACAACAGAAATATCAGAAAGCCTATACAAACATGGAAACTGAACAACTCACTACTAAATGACAGCTGGGTCAGGGAAGAAATAAAGAAAGAAATTAAAGTCTTCCTAGAATTCAATGCAAATGAAGACACCAGATACCCAAACTTATGGGACACGATGAAAGCAGTGCTAAAAGGAAAGTTCATAGCACTGAGTGACTTCAAGAAGAAATTTGAAACATCTCATTTAAGAAACTTAATGGCTTACCTAAAAGCCCTAGGGGGAAAAAAAAGAAGCAGACACACGAAAAAGGAATAGATGACTGGAAATAATCAAACTCAGGGCTGAAATCAATCAATTAGAAACAAATAAAACAATTAAAAGAATCAATGAAACCAAGAGCTTGTTCTTTGAGAAAATGAGGAAGATAGACAAACCCTTATCAAAACTAATTAAAAGGCAGAGAGACACCATTCAAATTAACAAAATCAGAAAAGTAAAGGGGGAGAAAACAATAGACACTGAGGAAATCCATACAATTAGGACTTACTTCAAAAGTCTCTATGCCACAAAATTTGAAAATCTAAATAAAATGGACAATTTTCTTGATCAATTCCACTTACCAAAGCTGAATCAAGACCAGGTAAATCAACTAAATAGTCCTATATCTCCTAAGGAAATAGAAGCATTCATCAAAATTCTCAGATTCACGAAAAGCCCAGGGCCAGGTGGTTTCAGTGTAGAATTCTACCAGACCATCAAAGAAGAGCTAACACCAGTTCTCTTCAATCTATTCCACAAAATAGAAACATAAGGAACACTACCAAACTTATTCATTGAAGCCACAGTCACCTTGGTACCTAAACCTCACAAAGACCCAACAAAAAAAAGCATGTTTCAGGCCAATCTCCCATATGAACATTGATGCAAAAATACTCAACAAAATACTTTGCAAACCAAATACAAGAACACATCAAAGATATCATTCACTATGACCATGTAGGCTTCATTCCAGGCATGCAGGGGTGGTTCAATATACAGAAATCCATCAATGTGATCCACCATATTAACAAACTGAAAGAAAAAAACCATATGATAATCTCCTTAGATGCTGAAAATGCATTTGACAAAATCCGGCATCCATTCATGTTTAAAGTATTGGAGATATCAGGGATACAAGGCACATACCTAAATATAGTAAAAGCAATATACAGCAAACCTATAGCCAACATCAAACTAAATTGAGAGAAACTTAAATCAATCCCACTGAAATCAGAAACAAGACAAGGCTGCCCAGTATACCTGAGTGACCCCCAAAATTCTACCAGGGAACTCCTAAAGCTGACAAACACTTTTAGCAAAGTGGCTGTATACAAAATCAACTAAAAAAAAGTAGCCCTCCTGTATACAAAAGACAAAAGGGCTGAGAAAGAAATTAGGTAAACAACACCCTTCACAATAGTCGCAAAGGACATAAAGTACCTTGGTGGGACCCAAAACAAGGAAGGCACAAACTTGTATGAAAAAAATTCAAAAAAATTCTCTAAAGAAAGAATTATAAAAAGATATCAGAAGATAGAAAGTACTCACGTGCTCATGGCTTGGAAGGATTAACATAGTAAAAATGGTCCTCTTACCAAAAGCAATCTACAGATTTAATGCAATTCCTCTCACATTACCAACACAATTCTTTACAGACCTTGAAAGAAAAATGCTTAACTTCATATGGAATAACAAGAAACCCAGAATTGCTAAAGCAATCCTCCATAATAAAAGATCTTCTGGAGGTATCTCCATCACTGTTCTTACGCTTTACTATAGAGCAACAGTAATAAAAACCACATGGTACTGGTATAGAAACCAATTGGAGGATCAACGGAATCAGATAGAAGTCCCAGAAATATACCCACACACTATGGACTCCTGATTTTTGACAAAGATGCCAAAACCATACAGTGGAAAAAAGATAGCATCTTCAACAAATGGTGCTGGTCTAACTGGATGTCTACACGTAGGAAAATGCAAATAGTTCCATATTTATCACTCTGCACAGAACTAAAGTTCAGGTGGATCAAAGACTTCAGTATAAAACCAGACATACTAACCCTGTTAGAAGAAAAAGTGAGGAAGAGCCTTGAAGTCATTGGAACAGGAGACAACTTCCTGAACAGAATTTCAACAGTACAGGCTCTAAGAGCAACAATCAATAAGTGGACCTTCTGAAACTGAAAAACTTCTATAAGTCAAAGGAAACTGTTGTCAAAATAAAATGACTGCCTGCAGATTGGGAAAGGATCTTCACCAACCCTATATCTGACAGAGGGTTAATGTCCAGTATTTACAAAGATTACAAGAAGTTAAATACCAACAAATCAAGTAACCCAATTAAAAAATGGGGTACAGAGCTAAACAGAGAATTCTCAATAGAGGAATATAGAATGGCAGAGAAACACTTAAAAAATGTTCAACATTCTCAGTCATCATGGAAATGCAAATCAAAACCACCCTGAGATTTCACCTTACACCCATCAAAATGACTAAGACAAATAACTCAAGTGACAACTCATGCTGGATAGGATTTGGAGAAAGGGGAACCCTTCTTCATTGCTGGTGGGAATGTAAACTTATACAATCACTTTGCAAATCAACCTGGCACTTTCTCAGACAATTAGGAATAGCGCCTCCTCAAGATTCATCCTAAGCATATATCCTAAGCATATATCCAAAGGGCACTCAAGTATGCAGCAAGGACATCTACTCAACTATGTTTGTAGTAGCTTTTTTGGAATAGCCAGAAGCTGGAAACAGCACAAATGGCCCTCAGTTGAGGAATGGATATAGAAATTGTGGTATATCTATACGATGTAATATTACTCAGCAATGAAAAATAAGGAAAACATGAAATTTGCAGGTAAATGGTGGGAAGTGGAAAAGATCATCCTGAATGAGATATCCCAGAAGCAGAAAGACTCACAGGATATATACTCAATCACAAGTGGATATAGGATATAAAATATAGGATAAAAATACTAAAATCTGTACAACTAAGGAAGTTAATCAGGAAGGAGTATGCTGGCTAAGATGCTCAAACCCCATGCAGAAAGGCAAAGAGGATGGACATCAGATGAGGGAGAATACAGGGACAGGACAGGAGCCTACCACTGAAGGCCTTTGAAAGGCTCTACCCTGCAGGGTATCAAGGCAGATGCTGAGACTCAGAGCCAAACTTTGGGCAAAGTGCAGGGAATCTTATGGAAGAACTGGGAGATAGTAAACCTGGAGATGACAGGAGCTCTACAAGGACAGCAACAGTTCCAAAAATTCTGGGCACATGGGTCTTTTTTGAAACTGATACGCCAGCCAAGGACCACTCATGGAGATGGCCTGAAACCCCTGCACAAAAGGTAGCCTATGGCAGTTCAGTATGCAAATGGGCTTCATAGTAATGGGGACAGGGAACTGTCTCTGACAGGAACTCATTGGCCCGCTCTTTGATCACCTCTCATTGAGGGGGAATCAGCCTTGCCAGGCCACAGAAGACAATGCAGCCACTTCTAATGAGATCTGATAGAGTAGGATCAGATTGAAGGGGAGGAGGACCAACCTTATCAGTGGACTGGGAAAGGGACATGGGAGGGGAAGATGGAGGGTAGGATTGGGAGGGGAGAAAGGAGGAAGGTACAGGAGGGATCCAAAGTGAATAAACTGTTATCAATAAAAATTTTAAAAGAAAACAATAAAATTTTGAAAGATTTTTTTAAAAAAACTATGCTGTTACACATATTTTCAAACTTTGAAATATTGAGATATCAATTATTGCTCCTAAATAAAAAATAAATAAGAAAGAAATGAGGAAGGATACTTCATACTCATCAAAGGAAAATTCCACCAATATCGCATCTGTATTCTGAACAATGCTCCAAATAAAAGGACAACCACATTTGTAAAATAAACATTAATAAAGCTTAAAGAACATATCAATTGCCATACATTAATAATTGGAGAGGTCAACAAATCACTATCATCAAGGGACAGAGCAATGGAAAAGAACTTAAACTGAGAGATGATGACACTAATGGATGTCATGAATCAAATGGACCTAAGAGATACCTAGAGAATTTTTTAACCCAAACAGAAAAGAATATATCTTCTTTCAGCACCTCACAGACCCTTCTGCAAAACTGACCATACAGTAGGTAACAAACCAGATACAACAAGATTGAAATAATATCTTATATCCTATCAGACCATGATAGACGAAAGACAAACCTCAAAAATAACAGAAATAATAAAAAGCCTACACACATGTGGGAACTGAACAACTCCCTACTCAATGAAATCTAGGTCAGGGAAGAAATAAAGAAAGAACTTCCTACAATTCAATGAAAATGAAGGTACATCATACCCAAACTCATGGAATGCAATGAAAGCAGTCCTAAGAGGACTTTTAATAGCAGTAAAGGCCTTCATAAGCTATTGAAGACATCCCATACAAGCAACTTAATGGCACACTTGAAAGCCCTAGAAAAAAAGCAGACACACCCAACAGGAGTAGACCACTAGGAATAACCAAAGTCAGGGCTGAAATCAATAAATTAGAAACAAAGAGAATAATTCAAAGAATCAATGAAACCAAGGGCTAGTTCTTTGAGAAAATCGAATATATAGACAAACTCTTAGCCAAACTAAGTAAAAGGCCGAAAGACACTATCCAAATCAACAAAGTCTGAAAGGAAGAGAGAGAGATAACAGACACTGAGAAAATCCAAAGAACCATTAGCTCTTATGTCAAAAGCCTATATGCCACAAAATTTGAAAAATCTAAATGAAATATACAATTCTCTTGTTAGATTCCACTTACCAGAGTTGAATCAAAATCAGGTAAAGATATTAAATAGTCTTATATGGCCTAAATAAATAGAAGCAGCCATCAAAATCCTTCCACCACCACCACCACCACCACCAACAACAAAAAAGCCAAGGGCAAGATGATTTCAGAGCAGAATTCTACAAGACCTTATATGAAGAGTGAAAACCGATATTCTTCTAATTATTCCACAAAATAGAAATGGATGCAACATGACCAAATTCCTTTTGTAAGACCACAGTCACCTTGATAAATCCTCAAAGACCCCAAAAAAGAAAGAGATCTTCAGACCAATCTCTTTTATGAACAATGATGCAAAAATACTCAATAAATTAACGATAAACCAAATCCAAGAACATACCAAAAATGTCATCCAACATGACTAAGTAGGCTTCATCCCAGGCATGCAGGGATGGTTCAATATATGGAATCTTAATCCATCATTTAAACAAATTGGAAAAAAAAGCACCAGATGATTTCCTTAGAAGCCAAAAAAGCATTTGACAATATCCAACAGTTATTCTTGTTTAAAGTCTTGGAGAGACTGGGGACAAAGGCACAGATATAAAAATAGTAAAGACAATGTACAGCAATCCTATAGCTAACATCAAACTAAATGGAAAGAAAGTTAAATCAATTCCACTGAACTCGGGGACAAGACAAGGCCACACATTCTCTCCAAATCTCTTCAATACAGTACTCAAAGTCCTATCTAGGGCAATAAGACAACTAAAGGAGATCAAGGGGATACAAATTGATAAGGAAGAAGTCAAAGTATGGCTCTTAACAGATGATATGACAGGTAACAAAAGTGACCCCAAAATTCTACTGTACGGAGCTCCTACAGTTGAAAGTGATTGGATAAAAAGTTAACTCAAAAAAATCAGTTGCACACCTGTATGCAAAAGACAAATGGACTGAGAAAGAATTAGGAAAACAAAACCCTTCACAATAGGCAGGAAAAAAAACCTGACGTATCTTGGTGTTATCCTCAGCAAGCCAGTGAAAAACATATATATATATATATGTTTATATATATATATATATATAAAACACAACAACAACTTCAAGACTCTGGAGAAAGAAATTGAAAAAGATACCAGAAGATAGAAATATCTCTCATGCTCATGGATCAGTAGGATCAACATAGTCAAAATTGCCATCTTACAAAAAAACAATCTACAGATTCAATGATAATTCCCATCAAAATATCAACACAATTCCCCCTGGACATTGAAAAAAGAATTCTCAGCTTTATATGGAAAAATAAAAAAACCCAGAATAGCTAAAATAATCCTGTACAATAGCAGTTCTTCAGGAGGTATCACCACCCCTGCTCTCAAGCTCTACTATAAATCAATAGTAATAAAAACTGCATGGTACTGGAATAAAAACAGACTGGTGGATAAATGGAATTAAAGTGAAGGCCCATAAAAAAACCCACACACCGATGGACATTTGATTTTTGTCAAAGAATCCAAAACCATGCAATGGAAAAAGGACAGCATCTTCAACAAATGGTGCTGGTCTAACTGGAAGTCCACATGTGGAAAAATAAAAATAGATCCGTATTTATCACCCTGCACTAAACTAAAGTTCAAGTTGATCAAAGACTTCCAACATAAAACCAGATACGCTAAATCTGTTAGAAGAAAAAGTGGGAAAGAGCCTTGATCTCATTGTCATAGAAGATAACTTCCCAAACAGAATACCAAGAGCACTGGCTCTAAAATCAATAATTAATAAATAGGATCTCATGAAATGAAAAGATTCTATGAAGCAAAGAACTTTGTGAATAGAACAGAATAACAGCTTACAGCCTGAGAAAGACCTTCTCCAATCCTACAAAAAACAGAAAGCTCTATAAATAGCTCTATAAATAACAAACAAAATATATAAAGAGCTCTATAAATTAAACTTCAACAAACCAAATAATCACTTTCAAACTGGGGTACAGAACTAAACAGAGAATTTTCTACAGAGGAATATCAAATGGTGGAAAACATTTAAATAAATGCTAAATATCAATAGTCATCATGGAAATGCAAATCAAAACTACTCTGACATTCCATCTTAAACCCATCATGGCTAAGATCAAAACCTGAAGTGACAGCATGTGCTAGTGAGAATGTGAAGAGGAACACTCCTCCATTGCTGGTGGGTGTGCAAACTTATACAACCACTTTAGAAATCAATCTGATGCTTTCTCAGACAATTGGAAATAGTGTTACTTCAAGACCCTGCTATACCATTCCTGGGCATATATCAAAAAGATGCTCTACCATTCAACAAAGATATTTGCTCAACTATGTTCATAGCATCTATATTCATAATAGCCAGAATCAGGAAACAACCTACATGTCTCTCAACTGAACAATTGCTTTACAGAAATTGTGGTACATTTAGACAATGGAATGCTACTCAGGTATTAAAAAAAAAAAGGAAACCATGAAATTTTCAGGCAAGTGGACGGAACTAGAAATGATCATCCTAAGTGACTTATTCCAAAACCAGAAAGACATGCATGGTAAGTGAATAATAGCCATAATACAGGATAAACATACTACAATCCACAGGCCTAAAGGAAGTAAATAAAAAGAGGACCCTATGGAGGATGGTCAATTCTTATTCAAAAGGGCAAATAGAATCTACATCAGAAGTGTCTGAGGAGAGGGAACCACATGAGAGCCTAACATACATGTCCTCTGAAAGGCTCTACCCAGCAGGGGATCAAAGCAAATGCTAAGACTCACAGCCAAACTTTGGGTAGAGCACAGGGAATCATAGGAGAGAGTGGGAGGATAGAAAGACCCAGAGCTGGCAGGACCTCCATAACAAGACCAACAAGGACAACAAATCTGGGCCCATGGGGACTTGGAGCGATTAATGCACCCACCAAAGACCATTCATGAAGAGGAACCAGACCCCTGCTCAGATGTAGCTGATAGGCAGCTCAGTCTCCATGTGCGATCCATAGTAAGGGGAGAATGTGCTGTCTTTGACATGGACCCTCTTGTCTGCTATTTGCTCACTTCCCCTTGGCGGAGGGGGCATTGCTATGCCACAGAGGAAGAGGATGCAGACAGTTCCACTGAGACTTGACAGGCTGGGTTCACATGGTAGTATAGGAGGGCTCCCTGTATCTGAGATATAGGAAATGGGGTAAGGGGAAATAAGAATGGAGGGTGAGACAAGGAAGAGTCAAGGGAGAAGATTACAATTGGGATGTTAAGTGGATAAATTATTTTTTAATTTAATTAATTTATTTATTACAATGTGTTCACTTTGTATCCTTGCCATAGCCCCCTCTCTCATCTCCTCCCAGGCCCACCGACCCTCCTTCTTCTGCCCCTATGCCCTTTCTCTAGTCTCCTAATTGGGGAGGAATTCCTTCCCTTCTAGCTTATCAGGTCTCATCAAGGATGGCTGCATCATCTTCCTCTGTGGCATTGCAAGACTGCAACACTCAGGAGGAGGTAATCAAAGACTCGAGTTCATGTCAGAAAATAAATTAAAAAAAAACAAATTTAAATTAAAAATGAATTAAATGGGAATAAAACAAACAAATAAAAGTTAAAAAAACCCAAATACAACAGGTAAGGAGAGTGTCACAAACCCACAATTCAATGACTCAGAAAGCTCAGATAGTGTTAGTGTCATCATTAAATGCCATCCTAAGAAATTAAATATACTCCCTGCCAAATTTCAAATGCATGATGTTGATGAAAATCAACACAATAGCCTATGCTTACATATACAAAACAAAACAAAATAAATACCTAAAACCATATATTCCATGCTCAGCAGCCAATGATGGTGATGTTGATGCCAGGCATGTTGGCCTACATTTAAGCCCAACACTCGACTGGAGTTAGAGCTAGAAGTTCAAAACCAGCCTGTCTACATACAAACTTTCAGGAAACATCCAGGAACTCTGAAACATTATGACAACACACAACATGCTGATAATCAGATTAGAAGAAGAAGGATGAGATCAAAGGTCCAGTAGACATTTTCAACAAAATCATACAAGAAAAATTTCTTAACCTAAAGAAGAAGATGTCTATCAAAGCACAAGAAGCATACAAAATACCAAAGATACTGGATCAGAAAAGAAAGTCCTCTTACCAGAGAATAATCAAAACTCTAAATATACAGAACGAAGAAAGAATATGAAAAGCTGCAGCTGAAAACAAACAAACAAACCAAACTAACCAACCAATCCGACAAACCAAAACAAACAAAAACCAAGCAAAAAACAAAAAAGGCAGATCTCTTGGAATTAATCCTGTATTCTCAGTAAAAATGCTAGAAGATGAAGGGCTTAGACAGAGTGCTTCTGACTCTAAAAAACTGCAGAAACCAATACAATACAATACAAATTACTAACCATGCCCAGAAAGTTTCAATCACCAAATGGGGAAAATAAGATGTTCCATAAAAAGGCCAATTTTAAATAATATGTATCTATAAATACAGCCCCACTCAAGGTGCTAAAACCACCACCACCACAAAAATAACAATCACTGTTCAATGATATTTCATAATAACATCAACCCAAATTCACCAATAAAAAGACACAGACTCACAAAATTGATGATAAAATAGAATCCACCCTTCTTCTAAGTACAACAAACAAAGCTTCACATCAAGATAGACATTATCTCAAGGTAAAGGGTTGGAAAAAGATATTCTAAATAAATGGACTAGAGTATCAAGCTTGTATAGAAATTTTAATATGTAACGAAACAGTTTCCAAAAAAACTAATCAAAAGATGGCAAATGACATGACATATTAAAATAAAACATCCAGCAATATAACATTTCAACACTTAACATCTATGCCCCCAACCTAAGAGCACCCAAGTTATGAAAGAAACACTTCTGCAGCTTGCATCACATCCTGGCCCTCATAAACCAATAGAGGAAGACTTCAATATATCACTCTCACCAATGGACACTCCTGACCAAACTAAACAGAGAAATGCTCCAGCTAACTAACATCAAAAAACTAAATATACCCAAATGATGTTTACAGAACATCCACCCAAGCACAAAAGATTGTTCCATCTTCTCAGCAACTCATACATTGTTCTCCAAAGATGATATACTTGAACAGTGGAAGTATCAAAAGATATAAGAAACTTGCAATAATTCCATGAAATGAATATATAACATATCAAAACTCATAGTACACAATAGAAATGTTGACCAGAAGACAGTTCATAGCACTAAGTACATTTAGAAAAAATAATCTGCAAGATCTCTTACTAGCAACTTAACAGCACACCTAAATACTGTACAACAAAAAGAAGTAAACAAAACTAAAAGGAGTAGACAATGAGAAACTGTTGAACTGTGTCTTCACAGGTAAAACTAAATGTCTCCACAGGAAAGGAATGGTGGATCCTATCAAAATTGATAATGATTAGATTTGAATAGTGGAGATCCCCTGAATAAGCAGAGGTAACTGTTCATCAGACAGCTTGGTCATTGAGTCCACACAAACTTATAAAGACTAGTTTTTTCTTCTTAAATAAAAAGGATACTTTTGTTGTTTCATATGAAAAACAGTTAAGAGGTTTAAATGTTTTAAGTAAATTCAAAGTTATAAACTTGTTTGAGATGGAATAATTTGGAGTGAATATAAAATTTTTGAGCAGTGTAGTGACAGACAGTGCCTTTAATCCCAGCAGAGACAAGCAGTTCACTATTAATTAGTTGTTTTCTGAATTCAGGAGTTACAATGACAGGGTGTTGGTGGTTCACAGCCTTAATCCCAGCATTTGGGAGGCACATGCCTTTTACATACCACCTGGGAAGCAGAGGCAGGCACATATGATTTACATTGATTTCATTTAAAAGCTACATGTAAAAGACAGGCTGAAAATCAAAGTGAATGCACTTTATTATCTAGAAATAAATACACTTTAAGGTATATTTATAAACTTTCAAAGATCTTTTAACTTTAATTGAGATATTATACTTTTTCTATTTCCAAAAAACCAATTTGCCCTATAAAAGATATAACATGCCTAAAAAGGTAGGACCCTCTCCCCTGAATTAGGGATGGGGCAGGGTTTTGATTTAATCTTTTCAGGAGAATAAAATCTTCCAACTAATGAATATGGAGACAACTGGACACATGAAACTTCTGAAGAAAATGACAGATCACCAAAAGAAATTGTCAAAAGGAAAGAATAAACTGTCCAACTGGTATCACTCACCTTCATGTTGTCTCTTCTGCCTTCTACAGACATAGTGCAAATTGTCTTTATGGGATTGCTAAGGAACAATCCAAAATCTCTATCTCATATCAGAAAAGTCACCTGGTAAGAAACAGAGGAAAACAGAAAAATGAGGGATGATTCTATTGTCATGAATCTCATAATCTTCTGGCATTATGTGACTTCTGTACTTACCACAAACTTCAATAATTAAGAACGTATACAGTGTTTGTGAAAGAATGAAGGGGTGAGAGAAAAAGTCAAAAACATAAGCCTAAAATATAGCCAAGTTTACATGAAAAGACCTAAGGAAACTCTAACATGAAAAATGTGCACTGGACCAGAGATAACTTTGATTGTTTTTTAATAAAAATCAAATAAACACAGATTTCACAAATCACACGAGACAAACTCAAAGTGACACCTAAACTGTTATATTTCTAACCCTCCATCTACTACTAACCTCCTTTCCAGAGAGTTCTGGAAGTGGAAAATGGAGTTGATCATAAAGATAAGCTATGGCTTGTAGTCCCTCATGTTCCCTGGTGGGTTCAGGCACATCCCAGCCCTTGCCAAAAGTCACACACAAAGCAATGTTGGAGAATAATTTAATATGTTTTCTGATGCATGGATTATGTCACAAGATGTGGAATCTGCCCTATCCACTTACCTAAAACCAGGCACACCTGACAAAATTCTGCATCTCAGAAATTCATTTTGTACCCTGGAATTGAATTTCTCTAAAGCATGCCATTGTGACTGGTGGTAGTTGAAAGTTAAAAAAAAAAAAAAAAAACATAATCAAGTATTCCTGAAAGATGAGCACCACCACCTATTTTCTTCCAGTTTCAAAACGATTTGTAAAATTTGTTACTCAAAGCTGTATGTGGAATACAACTTTCATCATTTCTAGAAATGAGAACTTCAGTTTTCCAATCTGTCCACTGCAAAACCAATGCATGTGTGTGCACACTAGAAAGTGATATTATAAGCACCACAACTTTCTACTGCCCAGGCCACAAAGTCCTCACTTCTCTGGACACTCAAGAAGGGTTGGAGGCCAAGGGTCTCTGCCGAGATCACCACATGGAGACCAACAGAACCACAGCCTGAACCACAGTCTGAACTACAGTCCATCTCTTTCAAAGCAGAACAGGCTGTGATAGCTCAGCAGCCTGCTCTTCCTGGCCTGGGGCCAATGGCCCCACACTCAGCATGACATGGTCTGGTCTCACTCACAGATCTTTAGAGCTACATCAGAGGAAAATCCCAGAACAAACCCATAAACTACCTCCCACTGTTGCTCCTGATTGTTAGGCCTGCCCAGAGTACATCATTATCTTGAACAATAGAGCTGAGTCTCAGGACAGTAGTAGCTCCTCTACCAGTGGATCAAAGATCAAATGATGCAGATAGCAGAGGCATTCTAGCTTTGTCCTAAACCCTATGGGCACACAGAAACCTAGTGTTGTTATAAAAGAATGAAAATCCCAATTATTCGATTTTAAAACCTGCTAGTGCAGAGAGGCAAAGAAAGCATCCATCTGACCCTGCTATTCACCTGCTATTCTAAGAGGAAAAAGCCCCAAAAGCTCACCAGTTCAGATGACAGCTCAGGGAGGATAGGCTAAAGGAACCCAAGGCCAAAGGCTTCTAGCTCAAAGTTCAAAAAGCCCAAAATCTACAAAGCTAAAACTCCTTCCACTTTTACCCTCTGTCTTAAATATATTTCAGCTGAAAGTTCCACTTACTCTTTAATATCTGTCAGCTGGTTTCTTGCTTTGCCTCTTGACCTAGAATTAACACTATTAAATCCTGTGCACAGAGAGCTTTTGAATTAAAGGCATGTTCTAGGGCTGACGGAACCATACCGTAATCACCTGTTTACAATAAATTGTAAATTCTTGGAATTAAGATTTGTGTTAGGGCTCACCCACACCAAACAAAGCACGGGTTTTTACAGTTCACAATCTCAGGGATCACCCTGGGATCAAATATCCTCCAACACCCTCATCTTGGAAATGATTTAAAATTCAATCTTCCACTCTCCCAGGGCACCTGTTCATTTTCCAAGATACAGGTAATTTATGTTACACACTCAGTGTCCAGTGAATTCATCTCTACCTCATAGTTGGGAAGTCCATCAGCCAAACTTCAGTCAAAGCCAAAGAGTAACAACCAATAAAGAAACAAATGGCCATGAATTTGAAAGAAAGGAGTAGTTAATGGGAGCTCAATGAAAATGAGATATAAAACAAAAAGGATGTGGCTGTTCCTACGTATGTTGGAGTAGAAAGTTTATTATAGATAGACGAGAGAACATAGTCAGACACAGGGAAATCTGGGACAGTCTAGAGTTGACATGACCCTGAGCTATGTGAGAAGAGAGGAGAAAGAGAAGTGGAGAGCCTGAACAAAGGGCCAGGAGGATAAACGACAAATGAAAAAGACCAAGTAACCAAAACATTTAGAATACATAGTAAGGACAGCTGGGAGGAGGGCAACTCAACTCCTGGGCTAGAGATCTGTGTATGACACCCATACCTTATAACAGGTGAGGACTGAGGGATGCAGGGAGAATCTGACAGCCACGTCTGCTTTGATTGTTAAGTAGCCTCCTTAACGATTCATCCCAGCATTTGAGATGTAAGAGTAGAGAGAAGAGAGAAGGATGAAATGATTTCATTATAATCTCAAAAATTATTTTTAAAAGTTGAAAATGGCCTTATGGTCCAATATTCTTCAGGTACTTCAGGTATGTATTAGGGCACATCAATTATTACTCAAACCTTTTTTTTTCCTCTCAGTTTGTGCATTTTCAAACAGGGACAGAGGGGACATTCCTGTTAGGAATTACCACATGAGTTTCTCCAGATCTATAGTTCAACTATAGAAATTTGCTTTCCAGAAACAAGCTCAGCTCCTAATCCATATTCTTGATTTCACTGTATATGAATCCCTCCAAATGTACAGTTTTCACTTTTACTGTCTAAAGTTGATTACCTGACTCATTGCTATCTTCCCTCCTCCCTTCTTGTGTTGTAACTAAAGCTTCAAAGTAGGTCAGTGAACTCAGTTCTTACATAGGTCCCTCTTTAGTTGTAATTACCCACCTCCAAAAACAAACAAACAAACAAACAAACAAACAAACAAACCAGGAAAGTCAATGGACACTCATTCACTGGTCTTCTTTACTTCACACTGACCAGTCAGGATACACCTGAAAAGAGTTGCAGAACTATGTTCTAAGCACTGGACATTAGAGGTAGCATTCATTGCTCAAATAAAATGTAAACTACAAAACATGTGAAAGCCTTATCTACAGGAGTCATTGCTTTAAACAAAAACAAATGTCAAAGACTAGAGAAAAGAAATGAAATTCTTAATGACTGGGGATTATCAGAGAATATTAACTAATAAGAGACTAGAGCAATGATGCATCAACAAAACAAAATGTAATAATACCAACAACTGACTATTTTAAATATTCATTTATTATGTGTACAGTGTACTGCATGCATGTATACTTGCATGCCAGAAAAGAACACCAGATCTCATTATAGATGTTGTGAGTCACCACCATGTGGTTTATCAGTGGTTTATTGAACTTTTGACTTCTGGAAGAGCAGCCAGTGCTGTTAACCTCTTAGTTGAAAAAAAACAAAAACAAAAACAAAAACAAAACACATAGGTATACTGACTTTGAAAAACACAGGTCATTCTCTTATAGAGGGAAAGCAATTAATAAGATACTATTTGACTTTGCCCCTGTGTACAATATTAGCTGCTAAGACCTGTAACCTGACAGAAACAGCTTTAGCCAATAGCCTGTGTCTCAAATTTGAATTGACATTACTGTGTCAATCAGGATTGGACATATGGGCATAGGACAGTCCCTTAATTTGAAATTCAATATTCACTGGATCAAGCAACCTGACCCAAATTGAACACCCACCAATCTGGTCTGTTTTCATTCGCATTCATGAATTAATAAATACACGTTAGAAAATTACAAATTAAAAAACTTCACCCTGCCACATTTCTACATAATCTAGGATCCTAATCTCTAACAGGCCTGGTTAGCATACTACTTATCTGTGAAGTATTTTACAGGCAGCTTTCCTTCAGCTAAATTCTAACGGGACCACTAGTTTCTCAGCAATAGTAAATCCTTTACATCATCAGTTCTACTCTTCTATATCACAGCTTGATATTGGAGTGCTCTCTGACACAGGACATACCATTTACAACCCCCACAAAATTCAAATGGATCTTTTAGAACTGAGAGAACCTATCTGACACCTCCCAAAGGACACCAAGAACTAGGCCTTAAAAGGTCACTTAAAGGTCACCAGACTAGTGACTCTACCATAAGGTCACCAGGAATTGGGGCATGTTGTAAGATTCCTTACCCAAGGAACAGTCTGAGGATAACCACAAGGATGGAAAAGTATCTTAAAGTGGGATATATGTGCTGAGCACCCTACCAACCTTGTAGTAGAACATTCAGTGACACAGAAAATACCTAACATTCCTGAGGCCTAGAGATAGCTTGCTCAATGTTAGTTATGTTAGCTAGCCAATCACTTTATAAAAAGCTTGCCATTGCTGAATGTCACCCAGTCCTGTAACTGTTAAACTGGAACTTCCTGGTCCTTCCTAAAACCCCAGTCAAAACCCTGCCATGCAGCTGCTCAGGGTTCTGCTCTCTGATCCACTCTGTTGGTGATGTTGGAGAGACCAAGCTTAAGCCCAAATAAAATTCTTTGCTCTTACATATGTGGTTCAGCTCCTGATGATCTTTGGGGACCCTAAGATCTGCGCATAACATGTGGGGTCTCATATTGGATCCTCAAGACTCCCAAGCACCCCGGGCACAAGGAACTGAACAACAGCCAGTAAGTGAGCACTCTGTCTGTATCTGTCTGTGTCTGTCTCTGTGTTTCTCTAGTTTCTTTTTTCGGGCCATGGGGCAAAATGCATCTATGTGGTCAGAAAGGTTAGAGCTGATGCTCTGGACAACTGTGGGCCACAGGGAGCCTGGAAGACATTCCAGACCCCCCCTTGAAGAGCCACATCTGTAAAGGGAGTTGAGCATCCACTTTTCTGTGTTCTCTGGACCTCAGAGAGGATGAATGTGCCCCTATCTGTAAAGGGTGGTAGAGTACCCAGTTTTCTGTGATCTCTGGATCTTTGGACAAGGACAATGCAGGTAGCTCCTGCATCAGGGATTCACTGATATCCTACTTTCATTTTTCCACTGCAGGAGTGGTGGGATCTGCTGTCTGGCTCTGTGTATTTTTCTGCTTCACAAGCAATGGGATCTAGTCTGTATCTTGTTTAACTGTTTTGACTCTCACTGCATTTTTTTTTGTCTCTGGGACTGACTGAGGACATGGGACAAAATCCTTCTATCCCCCTAGACCTGATTCTTTCCCATTTCAGGGAGGCTTAAGCCATGCTTCATAAGTTCCAGTGAGAGTGGCAAGGAGGTGGCAAGGGATTGATACAGTATGTAGAGCCCCAAGCTTGGCACCTCTGCCAATGTTTTCTGGTCTCTGGTCTGGCAGATCTTATCCACTACTCTGGCCTCGGGTTTGGCAGGGCGTGTCCCCTGCTCTGGACTCTGATCTCGGAGAGATTTCCTGCTGCTGTGGTCTCTGGTCTGGCAGAGTTTGGCTGGTGCTTTGGCCTGTGGTCTGGTAGACAGAGATCAACAGATATGTTGCTGCTCCATTCTCTGGTCTGGCTGAATGCAGGTCACCATTCCAAACTCGGCTGTAGTTGGGTGGAGCCTGATTTGGGGGTGGGTCACCACTAATGGAACAGGATAGAGGGCCCATAGAGAGACAGGCCACTGTTTTGAGTTTTGGTATTTTCTTCTTCCATACTCTTTGAGCACATTATACCCAGTACATTTTTTTCCTTTGTTGTACTTTTGTGATTTTGTTTGCTTGTGATGGTCTCAGTGGGCTGGTGATCAAACAGCTGTGCTCCATTGTGACTTTGCCTTCCCCATGTTCCCAACACTACAAGCTGGGGCACCTCTGGTCATCAGTGGGAACACATATTTCCACATATTTGGCTAGGAAGGCTCGGTTGGAGAGGGGTCTGTGTACAGAAAATCTTGCTGGGCTCAACCTTGTTGCCTCCTTGCTATCTCTATGAGGAAGGTCGGTGACCTGAGGATAGCTCTGGCTTGGAACAATGACCACCAAATAATGCTCTTAGCTGAAACGTATTGTAGTTATTATTATTATTATTATTATTATTATTATTTGGTTAGGGTCCTCTGTAGCCCAGCCTGGCCTTAAACTAAACAGCTATAAGATGACCTTGAATTTCTGATTCTTCTGCTTCACCACTTATCAACTGAGCTACAATCCCAATCCCACAAACTTCTTTTTTTTTTTTTACCCATAGGTGGCTTCAACAAGGAAGTGAACCGAACTCAAATAGGGAAGGCTTGGCTCCACTGAGCTCCTGGGTCTGAGCCTGTGTACTAGCACTGTACACAGAATACCCACCTGAGCACCTTGAGATGTCACTTATTAGCCTGGCTGTACTTATGAGATTGTCACCTGAGAATGAAGCCAATTCTTTTTTAGTCAAGGTCTCATACTGGCAACTAAAAGAATTTTATTAGAAAATATTAGAAAGCACATGTTTGATTGTGGTTTGAATGGGTGGGGAACCTCTATCAATGTGCTCCCCAAAGTGCTAAAGGATGTAAGCATGGGGAACGGGGAGGGGTAGATGAGGAATTCACCATGTCTGGGTATCTACCCCTACGCCCCAGAAAATGAGTTGCTTTACTTAATCACCAATGCAAGAAAAAAAATAGCTAGAATGCATTTGAGGTTCAAAGTTTAGAAGTGAGGCTGCAGGGGTCCTTTTGGCAATGCTTTCGAAGAACTGCATCCATTCAAGTGCAATGTTTGTAAATTCACACTGAGCAAGGAAGGCAGGGAAGGGAAGGGGAGGGGAGGAGAATAAAAAGGAGGACAGGGGAGGAACATGTTCAAACTTTTCCTGTCAAGAAAACAAAAATGAAAAAAAATCTTAATGAAGTCCCACTTTTTGTATGTGTGCCCAAGAATTTTTTTATTATTTATTTATTTTTTTTGTGTTAAATATTTTTTAATTTTTTAAACTTTTATTAATTACACTTTATTCATTTTGTATCCCCCCATAAACCCCTCCTTCCTCCTCTCCTAATCCCACCTACTTTTCCCTTTCTTCATGAATGATCCTCCCCAAGTCCACTGATAGGGGAGGTCTCCATTTCCTTCCTTCTGATCTTAGTCTGTTAGGTCTCATCAGGAGTGGCTGCATTGTCTTCCTCTGTGGCCTGAGATCAAAGAGCAGGCCAATCAGTTTATGTTAGAAGCAGTCCCTCTTCCCATTACTATGGAACCCACTTGGACACTAACTGTCATGGGCTACATCTGTGCAGGAGTTCTAGGTTATCTCCATGCATGATACTTGGTTGGAGTATGAGTCTCTGGAAAGACCCTGGTATTCAAATTTTCTCATTCTGTTGCTATCCTTGTGGAGTTTCTGTCCTCTCCAGATCTTACTATTTCCCACTTCTTTCATAAGATTCCATGTACTCTGCCCAACATGGGCCATAAGTCTCAGCATCTGCTTTGATAGTCTGCAGGGCAGAGCCTTTTAGAGGGCCTCTGTGGAAGGTTCCTAACTTGTTTCCTGTTTTCTTCTTCTTCTGATGTCCATCCTCTTTGCCTTACAGGATAGGGATTGAGCATTTTAGTCAGGATCCTCCCTCTTGATTAGTTTCTTTAGATGTACAGATTTTAGTAGGTTTATCCTATATTATATGTCTATATGAGTGAGTATATACCGTGTGCCAAGAATTTTTAAGTTGTGTTTATGTGTACATTCCTTTCATCATATTTACATATATACTCTAAATGCTTGCTGAATAATGGTGTTTCAATGTTTTTCCCACATTTCAACTGAATTATTTTTGGGCACTAAATCTAAACCTAATTCTTATCAATATTTGGAGGTTTTACTTGTTTTGAATATGTGGTTTTATTTTTTTAGTTAACAGTGTGTACACAGTCTCTTACACCTGAGTCATCATATTTGGATCTCTAACAAAATAATGAAGAACAGTAAATAGTACTAATAATGTTAATGACTAAAATGAAAGTAACAGAGTGCATTTTACAATGATCTCAGATGTTCTTTTCAGACAGGACATTTTATGATGAAAATTTTTTCATGAGGCACAAATGCCTGTTAAGCTTAAGGCTTGTTTATAACATTCTCTTGAAAAAAAGGTTCAAGATGCATCCTGAAGTCATAACATCAAATTATGTACAGAGAGGACATAATCACCATTGCAGATATGGTCTCCTAGGGATAAGTATGGTAGGATTAAAAGCCCAGGACACTTTCTTAGGATATGACTTCTCATAAAACCTAATGAAAAAAAATGATTCTTCCCAGAAAATGAACATGTACATAAAACCAACTACATACAAAGCAGGTACAGAGTAAATGTCAGGAGAAGGATCAGGTTAAAAACTAACACCAAATAAGTATCACTGTTGCTGTATCTGGAATTTCTACTTTATTTGGAATGCAGAGACAAGAAGACTGTTAACCCCTGTATTTAAGAAAGTGCATCTGCATAAAGAAAAGCAATGTTTCACTTCTCCTCTTCCTTTTTTTCTCCTCCCCTTTCTTCTCCTTCCTTACCTTCTATATGTGAAGCAAATGTTCTACCTCTGAGTTGTATTCCTGCTTTCTGTACAAAACAGGCAGAAACAGATAGTCTTTAGATATAATAAACCCAGATGCTAAAGCTCACTAAAGCTTAGAGGAAGTAACTTATTATGGGATAAATTAAAGAGAACACAGAGAAGGCAACAGGGATAGAGGAGGCTGTCCTAGTAACAGCAGTAACAGAACAAGATAAAAAGACTTGAGGAAAAGTTTTTTACAGATGGCACAATGGCTGGCATTAACAAATAAGATGCTACATGCTCCCATCCTTTAGGTGGGAATTCTGTAGTACTATGAGATTATGAAGATTTTGTTAAAGGAATTTACTGTTTAATAGGTTATTTGTCCTTCCACAGAAGGACAAATTGTGAATTAGGTACCCAATACTGTGCTAAATCCTAAACACAAAAATGATTGATGTAAACACCACTCTTTCTCTATAAGCTTACAGTCTTGTGGGGTAATCCACCATAAACAAACCCAGAGACCATGCATAGAAATGTTTACATCACTATAAATTACACCATGAAACCTAAAGGAAAGCAAGAGGGACCTAACACCCCAGAAATGATAAAGAGCATACACATTCAAAGGCTGAGAGATGAGAACATTTTAGTTCAATAGGGGAAATGAAAGAAGGTGAATTTGTTTGAAGTATACTAGGGAAGAAGAAAGGAATGATAATGATGATGATGATGATGATGATGATGATGATGATGATGATAATAATAATAATAATAATAATAATAATGACAAAAGATTAAAGAGGGATGATAGCCATCCCTCTCTGTTGCTGCTTTTCTTTTCATCCTTGCACCCTCTCATGTGCCTCTGTGCCCTCTAGTGGTGATGGGAGGCAACTTCTCCATCATTTCTCTCTGGAACTGTTGCAGAGCCTGCAGGGCTGGTGGCTCCCAGGGAGAGTCCATGTTGGGGAGGCTTGGGCAGGTGACTCCAGGAAGTGACCATGCTTCCTCAGCATTGTTCCAGGTGGAACTCGGAACCCTGGTTGCCAGGTAACCAGAAGCCAGTAGCAGCAACAGCTGCCTGGACAGACCAGCTTGTCCAGAGGAGCTGGAGAGATGAATCTGTTCTTCTGCTTCCAGACTTCCAGGGTCTCAGGTCTCTTGGAAGTCAGTGGTGGTCGCCTGGGCCGCTGCTGGAGACATATGGTGCGCTCACTGACACGTTTCTGGCCTGTTCCCCACCGGGAGACCAAGGTAACCACGGCCTCTATGTGGTGGGGGAGCTTTCTGGTCCACTCTCACCCCCTATCCACCGTGGTCGCGGCCTGGGCAAGTGTTCCTATTGGGTCACTGAGGAACACTTTTCAAGCCCGCTTTGGTGTAGGCAAAGAAGTCATTGGTGCCCCTCGGGGTTTGCACACTTCACGCCTACCTCCTGCCCTGGTCCTTTCTCAGAGAGAAAGGAAGCGAGCCTTCCAGCATGGTATCCCCATTGCTCAGCAATGATGGCGTGAACTTCGTGGAGCAGATGATCCCCTATTTGCCCACCACTCTTTCTGGCCCTTTATCCAAAGTTTGCGACCACAGGAGTGGTTCTGGACCTGATCCTGAAAAGGCAGTTGAGCGGCTCCACCAGGGAGGCAGCCCTCAGTCCTCCTCCTGCTGTTTCCTAGGGCCTGTGCCCACACAGAACCGGGACGAAGGAGTTGCAGCAGCCTAGGTGCCGGGCCTAGCCCTTTAAAGTGACATGTCCATACATGGCAATTGGGACAGAGGTGGGGCTCTAGCAGGTGCCATTCACCTTCCCCAGGGAATGTCAGACACCACCCTTTCTCATGCCCTGGGCGTCCTTTCCCCGTTTGTGTAAAGGATTCTGGACCCCATTTGCAGTGTTTGTTATGGATGGAGCCCCTAGCACCCCCATGCCCCACCCTGGAAGATTATAATAGTTCCTTCTAGATGTCTGGGTGGGTTGGGGACACAGGGCCTTAGGGGTAACACCCCCGTGGACTGTCACAGGTATAGATCCTTCAGGTCAGACTGTGATGGGGACCAGCAGACAACGATGTGAGTGGGCTTGGGGTGGAGGGGGAGGTGAGCGGGGAGGGACGTTTGAGGCCAGGGTGGAGGGCCAATTTTGGCCAGGAGCCTCACCTTTGGGGTTCTCTCCCTAGGGACTGTCACACCAGGCTCCTGGGTTTTGAGCAGCAGAGGGAGGGACAGGAAAGTATACCAATGCCCGCCCCCCGCAGCAGCGAAGCTAGGCCAGGCTCCCAATCCTGTGTCCCTCTGCCCTGCTCTCACCCTGCCATCTTCTCGTTCTTGTCCCAGTGGCTGCAGAAATTCCCCCAGGATTTCTCTGGAGTCCCGGAACTGGCCATTGTGAGGTGGCTGCTGGACTATGCGGGACCCCCAGTCTTGCTAGAACCTGGACCAGTGCAAACTACAGCTTTAGTATCAGAGGACACACAGTCCCTTGTGGACTTGGAGAGTGAGCTACTGTTTCTCTCCAATGTGGTGCACTTGGGGGCACCTGATCCTGTGTACTCACTGCCCAAGGTAGACATATAGTTGGTACAATCACCGACTGAGCACACCCAGCGCCTATTCCCATTAGAGAAAAGATTGCCTTAATTTTGTATATTTTTAAATTGCTGTTTTTCACTGTTGCATTATTGTTATTGGTTTCATATTATTATTAAAAAGGTGTTGCTTACTCATCTTAAGTGATATATTTGGAGATGGGGCCTCCCCATTTGCCCACAGTGGTTGGAGCCATTCCTGGGTTGTGTTCCTGACTAAGCCAAGAGCTATGGAGCCTGTTTTTGTTGAGAGTTTCCTGTGAATTGGGCATGCGCATCCATCTATAGACGATGCTGCCAGGTGTGCAGTTGGTGCCCAGGGGGTCTACTGGGATAGATTGAGTCCCAGAGAGAAAGCCCAACAGAGTCAGCACTTGACAGCAGACTTTTGGGGCCACAGCTGGGTCTAGGGCTAGGATCTGAGGTCAAGGACCAGGACCAATACCAAGACCCAGCTTTTTGGGCACTATCTCTGAGCGGGGGGACCTATAATTTGAGATATAGAGTACATTTTGGTGGATCATTTAAATACATGATATGTCTACATAGCACGCCTGTTTTAGAACTCAATCTTTGGAGCTGGGCATGGTGGCACACACCTGAAATTCCAGCACTCAGGGAGGAAGCGGCCTGAATTTGAGTCCAGCCAGGTCTATAAAGTGACTGTAGGACATCCAAGCTTACACCAAATAAATTCTGTCTAAACAAACAAACAAACAAATATAGAAACTAATGAACAAACCCAAAGAGAACTCACTCTGTGGACCAAGCTGACCACAGTCTCAGAAAGATTAGCTTACCATGGACTCCCAGGTCTAGGATGACAGGGATGCACCTCTGAGCCAAGCTAAGATATTTTTAATGACCTATTCTTGAATCAAGGAATGAAAGGATAAAATAAGATGTACAAAGCTACCATTTTTCTTTTAATGAACAGTAATAAGTCTTCAATATCTACATTTATTTACAATTGCAAATCATTTCTGATGTTGTCAATAGGTGAGTTTTCTCCTTTACTTTAATTTCATACATTGAAAAATGTTTGAGTACGTATCTGCCAGTGAGAGGACAACTTATTGCTGTTTGCTATCTGTTTGCATCCCATATATGAGTTTTCAACATGAAACCCAAAGAGTCTTTTGACCAGTGAAAAAACTGGCCCTTATTTAGGTTTAAAAATGATTTATGTATGTGCTGGTGTGTGAATTTGTATATACAAGTGACCAAGTATAGAAATATTAGAAAAATCTATAGGAGTAATATGGGCTACCCAGAAATTGAGTTCAAATTATCAGGCTCAGAAACAACCAACTATTCCCACTGAGACAGTTCTCTGACATTCACTTATAGAACTGAGACAGTGTCATGAGCAAGTCTTTACTCCTAAGACTGAACAAACATATTCCAAAACACAAAAGGATTATATAATTTTAATTTGTAAATAGCATTTATTATTCAAATTATTTCATGTTATTCCATCCTTATATAACAATAAGTTTATAATCTGGATAGAAGACAATATTTTACTGATGTAATATTTCATTTAAGGTTATTTGAGTATCAATGAAATCAGTGGAGAATGTCTGTGGTAAGCAAAACTGGCAACATGACTTTGAATATCATATAACAATGACCAAAATAAGCACCACAAAGCTGTCACCAGGTCTTCACACATCTGTCATGGCCTAAGAACCCATAATAACATTACACACCATAACATCCTTTTTTGAAATAAATATAATTGCTGTTACATTATTTAGCACCTCTAGCTAATTCATTCAGAAGGCAGTACTTCAACATTAGGTGCCATATAGTAACTAAAGGGAACATGAAGAAGAATGGAACTTCAAACTGTACACACACACACACACACACACACACACACACACACATATATATATATATATATATATATATATATATACAGTCATACATTCATACACACTATTAAGCATTTTAACATTAACGTTGGTAAAAATAGAACACATTGGGGAACATCTTCCACCCTTGGACGTGTACTCAGATGGCTGACACATGATAATCAAGATTTCAAATGTAGCTTTGCCTAATTACTGACATCCAAATCAGGCTTGAAAACAAACATCTTAGAGGAATTTGTGAAAATGAAAAAAAATCACCACACTTTCTCAGAGACCCTTCATTGAAAAGCATGATCACACTCTACCTAATATTAATAAGCAATGGATTATATAGATGATGGGAATTCCATTCTATACTTTGCAGGAGAAAAATACCTATCACCAAGTAGAAATGCATTAGATCAACAACAGCCACAGAAATAATATCAGAAAGGCCTAATAAGCTTCTGTGATTGGATTTGATACACATACAGCAAACTTCAATACCTACACCAATGTTTCAAAATATAGCACACAAACCACAATTGGTGACCTCCTCCATTACATTATAAGTGAACATGGTAAATAATTTACTTCCTCCAAAGCTATGATGAAAAACATCAAAAATGTTTCTTTTCGTGATTAAATTCTTAGGGTGTACAGATTTTAGTATGTTTATCCTGTATTATATGTCTAATACCCACTTATGAGTGAGTGTATACCCTGTGTGTCTTTATGCTCCTGGGATAAGTCACTCAGGATGATATTTTCTAGATCCCACCATTTGCCTGCCAATCTCATGACTTCCTTATTTTTAAATGCTGAGTAGTATTCCATTGTGTAAATGTACCACAATTTCTGTAACTATTCCTCAACTGAGGAGCATCTGGGTTGTTTCCAGATTCTGGCTATTACAAATAAAGCAGCTACAAACATGGTTGAGCAAATGTCCTTGTTTTATACTTGAGCATATTTTGGACATGTGCTGGATCTTGAGGTAGTGCTATTCCTAATTTTCTGAGAAAGTGCCAGGTTGATTTCCAAAGTGGTTGTGCAAGTTTACATTCCCACCAGCAGTGGAGGAGGGTTCTGCTTTCTGCACGTCCTCTCCAGCATGTGTTGTCACTTGAGTTTTTTATCTTATTCATTCTGATGGGTGTAATGTGAAATCTCTGGGTCATTTTGATTTGCATTTTCTTCTGATAACTAAGAAAGACTTTTGAGGGGACAGGAGTTCCACAAGGAAAGCAACAGATGAAAAACTACTGAGCACAGGGATCTTTTCTGAGCCTGGTACTCCAACTGAGGAACATGCATGGAAATAACCTAGAACCCCTACAACCCCTGCCCAGATGTATTCCATGGCAGCTCAGTCTCCAACTGAGATCCCTAGTAATGTGAACAGGAACTGTCTCTGACATGAACTCAGTGTCTGGCTCTTTGATCACCTCCCACTCAGGGGGTGCAGCCTTACCAGGCCACAGAGTAAGACAATGCAGCCAGTCCTGATGAGACCTGATAGGCTAGGATCAAAAGGAAGTGGAGGAGGACCTCCCTATCAGTGGACTTGGGGGTGGGAATGGGAGGAAGTTTGGAAGGATGGTTAAAGAGAGGAAGAGAGGAAGAAGGATGGGGTTACCACATGGATACAAAGTGAATAAACTGTAATTTATAAAATCATAAATAAATTTTTTAAAAAGTGAAGAAAGGAAATTATCTTTCATCATTAGAATGTTTTTGTTTACATCCTAGGATGTTTTTTTTTTTGAAAGAGATTCTCTGAATGGCTTTGACTGACCTGTCGTGCTTTCTAGACCAAGCAAGCCTTGAACTAACACAGATCCATCTCCCTCTGCCAGTCATAATGCTGGTGTTAGAAGCATTTGCTACCAGTCCAGGCTTTGATTTTTCTTTTAATTTAATATTTAATTTAATTTAATGTGTTTTAATTTTGAGGCATGGTGTCTCGGTGCATCGTTGCCAGTCCACGATTCTCTTTGTAAACCAGGCTGACCTTGAACTCACAGAGACCCACCTTCATCTGTCTCCAAAGTGCTGGGACAAAGGATGTGTACCACCATGCCTAACAAGACTTTCTTATAGCCAAGGCACACTATGTGATTTCAGACATATCTAGTCGTGTGGGTGCAAAGGAACCTGTTTTTTTAGACAAGGTTTCTCTCTGTAGCCATGATGTCCTGGACTTGTTTTGTGGACCCCAGTGACATTGAACTCATACAGCAGCATGTTTGTGTCTCCTGGAGAGATGGGATTAGAGACATGTGCCAACATGCCTGGCTCAGTTTTTTTTTTTGTTTGTTTGTTTGTTTGTTTTAATCTTATTTTTCTTTAAGACTGGGTTTCATTGTGTAGGCCTGTCTATCCTGGACTCTCTTTGCCAACCAGACAGACATTGAACTCACAGAGATTGGTCTGTGTCTGCCTCTCATGTGCCTGTATTAAAAGCTTGTGCAAGCACACCTGGCAGGACCTTAGACTTTTAAGAATTTGTTTAAGGGAGGGATTCATATATCCTAATCTTTTTTAAAAAGTTTCTGAGTGTGTGAATGAAGGGACCTCTGATTATTATTATCAGTGTGTGTGTCTGTGGGTGCATAGATGTTAAATCAGTCATTGCTGCCTTTCTCACAGTACTTCTCGGAGCAGAGCTTTTATTCTCATGACTAAGAAATTTTATTTTATATTTTTAGAAAAAAATATCTCTCAGCCTTCCTGTTTGTGTGAGGGTGTGATATACCCTGGATCTGGATTCACAGATATTGGTAGGTGTTAGGGATTGAACCTAGGTTCACCTCGAAGAGTAGACACTGCTTTATCCACTGTTCATTATGTAATTTTAAAAATATAGTACAATCACTGTCAAACAAAATGGTACAATTCATCAGATAGTGAAATTTTTGCAGTGAATAAAATTCAGAGACGCTCCTCGCACTGTCTGTAGGAATGCTGGGATGACAGGCGTGTGCCGCCTCATCCATCTTTTTTTTTTAATATTTGAAAGAGAATATCTGTGTCTGACTCCCAATGACGTAATTAAAGGAGACCCAAGGACTCCTTCTCCAGCTACCAGGGCCTGGGCCTTTATTACTGTATGTAGTAGCAGCAGCAGCAGAAGCAGAAACAGCAGCTAAGTGTGTTAACTACGGGACATGGGGCGGGGCGGTGACATCACAAAGCTTCTGACCAATCATCATGCTAGAATCAGTATGCCGTGGCAGGGAGATTTACATACACCCCGACCAGGGGAAAGGCTCTGTGGGCTTTGAGGACGACGTTGTGCCACAGCGGCCATCAGCATGGTGAAGAGGCTTACTGGGCCTACTGCCGGGCTACTCGCCTAACCACCCGAGAGTTAAGCCCAGGAACGCCCACATGTGATGGTGGGTACAGCACGCGGGGTGTTCTGGGATTTGTAGGCGGTACCCTGGCAACGGTGTATGCGGGGAGAAGGCATCGCGCGACCGGACGCCATTTTTGTAGTTCTCAGATACAATCCCAGAAGTCTTTGCTCCGAAGCCATGTTTGTAGTTCTCAAGCAGGTGGGTCTCTGCCGCGATGCATCTTGGGACTGTTGGTACTTCACTGACCAGTGAGCGCTCCCAAGTGGGAAACCAATGACAATGGTTGGTCTGTGACTAGAAGCTTTGTATTTACGAACCTGTGTCCGAGGCCAGGGAGATTCTGGGAAGTGGAAAGGGGGTGGGGGAGGGGACTCAGAGCCTCCAAGCCCTGAAGTCTCTGCTCTCTGCAGGGCAGATTCGAAAACAAAGCCGGAAGGGGTGGGACTTCCGCAATAGGTGCGCCAGTACCTTTGCGGGTTTTTCCAGGTCAGCATCTTTATGCAAGCTCTTCGCCAGAACTCCACAATCAGGAGGTTGCGGGATTCCCAGTCCAACGCCCGCCTGCCTAGAGTCCTCCAGTGACTCGTGCGTGGGGCCGACCACAGGCAGGGGGATGGCGGGAAGAGAGAGGCACAAGCCTCTCCCACTCTACCTGCGTGCATCCTGGGGAAATGGGTTTACCCCTGCCAGGGCTGAGGTTGTACACGACCTTGTAAAGGGTGTTCTGGCGCCCTCTGCTGTCTTGCAGGTGCCCGAGCAGGCAGGACACTGTAAATAACGCTTAGGGAGTTAGGGGCTGAGTAGGAAAATTGCTCTGTGCTTAGTGGTTAGGGTGCTGGGTACACAGTACATAAGAATCCTGCCACCTCTGCTGACCTGAAGGCATACACACATGGGCAAAGAGAAAAAGGAGGAGGTGGAGGAGGAAGGAAGGAAAGAAAGAAGAAAGATCGATCAGTCTGTGATTTTTTTTTTCAAAAAAACTCCCACCTATTTGAAACTTGGGTAATATTTGGTGTTAATTTGCTGAACTTGAACCAGAATACATAGGAAAATGTTCACGTTCTCTATAGTTATATAAATAATTGATGCTTTTCCTCATGGCAAATAACATTTTCAACTAGAAAGAAGTTGTTGAACATGGCAAAGCAGCACATTGTATTTAGAGTCTGTATCAAATTAGAATGATTTGATGAACTTTCAGAGGAAGCTTCACATATTCAAAGACAAGAACCATCCCTTGCTTAAAGCATTTTCTCAAGGCACCTAGACTTACCCAGCACCCAGGAGATTCTTACTTCCATAAATCCTGGATTGACAATTTTGATTGCTCGCATCCAGCTTTACTTTGTAGAAATTGTAATCCATACCCAGAACATATTTCTATGAAGATTAATCTAGAAGAAATGGCTGTAATGATCAATTCTGAGCCCAGCCATTCTATATGGAATGTAGTGTATGCAGTGGCCTATACCGTCCATGAAATGCTTTTGAGGAAATAAAAAAATTGGATCTAAATAAGACAAAAACAAGGGTGGACTTCTACCATGGTTGGTAAGCCTCACCCATAAGCAAGAGAAGCACCAGGATCTTACATTATTGGTAAGTTATTTACTGTGGTCAAGCCAATAAAACATTTTCATCTTATAATTAAAAGTATAAGTTCAAATGGAAAAGGGAACTATTACAATGTATGCATGTATGAATATAATTATCTTACATGATTTTGAGACTGAAAGCACCAATTTCAAGACATTAAATTTGAATATATTTCAACAAATGTTTCTCCAATGTGAGATAAAATTCTGTAAGTTGTAAGTGTAATCATTGCAAAAATATAGCAAGTTCAGTAACAATTTTTTTTTATATTTCATGGAATATGTCCAACACCATAAGATATAAACAAGGGGATCATATCCAAAGTAGCCATTTCACCAAAATTACAATCTATATTTATGACACAAGACATAAGAAGATCCCTTTGTGGACAATAAATACTCTGTCCTAGAGTCAACAGTAACTGAAAAGTAATTTGCTTTCAAATTTTAATTTAGTATTTTGTATTATTTAGTATTAGTAAAGTAAGATGAAGTTGAAACCAAAACTGCTTCCATTATGAAATTTTGGAATACAGACAGTGCTCTTGAGCCTGGGACGTATTTCATTGTATTGGTGATAAATGTAATATGAGGATTTTAAACAAACAATATATAAACTTAGGACTCATTTACACTTAACAAGCCTTGGAGATCACCTCCAAATAGGGTATCATCAAGAATATTGTTGAGCAAGTCTCTTCAAGATCTCTTCATTCAGTCAATGATAGGTAAATACAAGATGAACTCTGAAACTTTAGTGTACTGTGTAACTTAGTGTTATGGGAATAAGTAATATTTGACATAGATATTGACATAGTCCATAATCATGGCTTCTAGTCATAATATGTTTGGTAAGTTAATATGTCTCTTGTTCAGATAACTGTATACCTATACAGAAGTTCTTTAATAACATGAGTTATGAATTAGTTATCACAGTATTAGGTTTAGTTACTAATTTTCAGGAGTTGATTTTTTGTTATCAGGATAATACTGGTGTCTTACCAAAATATAGAAGTGTTTCTTCCTTTTCCCTTCTGTGGAATACTTTAAGGAGTATTGCAGTGAGTTCTTTGAGAATTTTGTAGAATTCATGCTGAATCTAAACCTATGCTTGCTTTCTTTTATTTTTTTTCTTTTTATTTGAAAACTTTAAATTACTTTTTCTATTTTGGTTGTTATATGTCTGTTTAAATAATTTACTTCATCTTGATTTAATCTTGTTAGATTTTATACATGTAGAACTCTACCAATTTATATTTTACATTTGAATGTTTATTTGAAAGAAGAGTTAAAATATGAACCTATGATTCCTGTTTTCCTCAATGCATGCTATAGTGTCTGTTATATCGAAATTGATGCAGTTGACACGGAATTAATAGAGAGAAGACAGGTATTTCCAGAAGCAGGATTTTTCTCACAGTCAGAACACTGATGTGCTAGTCTTTTGAGGGAAGAAGTGGAGAATCTGTGCTGTAGTACTAGGGGCTGGGGATTTTAAGTGGCTTGATATGCTGGAGGACATATTGTGGGGTTTCAGTGTATAAATTTCTGGACTTAGTTCTGCCTCTGCGGTTTCATTCAGGAATTGTGAGTGCTGGCAGTTATTCTTGAGTGTGGGGTAGTTTTTAAGCAAGCATTTTCCAGCCTGATACTTTTTCTTTGTTATTGTTTCTAATGCTATGCTCAAAAACTGTGTGTGTTTGTTTTTGTGTGTGTGTAATAACAATGAAAAAAGACACCACAATTTTGCAAATGAACAATGAGGAGTATATGAGAGTGTTTCAAAGGAGGAATGAGAAGGGTAATGATGAAATTACATTATGCTTGAAATAACATTGTAATTGATAAAATAAAAAATAATAAAAACAACAAATAAAATTACTGTAATTGATGTATTAAACTTTGAATGCAGCAAAAATTCTAATTGTTTTGTCTAAATGTTTTGTCTAACAATCTTTGCCACTTTGTTGTAGGATTGGGTCTCTTACTACTGAGGTTTTACTGAAAGATGTTTATAAATTCCCATTATTTTGTTCATTTTGGTGTTTCCTTAGTTTTTTTAAAATTGATTATTATTGGTTACTTTCATTCCTGTATTTAACTATAGGTACAATCACTTAGAATATTTAGTTTTCTTTTCTTTTTTTAACTTTTATTAATTACACTTTATTCATTTTGTATCCCCCCATACGCACCTCCCTCCTCCCCTCCCGGCCCCACCCTCCCCCCCTTCTGCATGCATACCCCTCCCCAAGTCCACTGATAGGGGAGGTCCTCCTCTCCTTCTTTCTGATCTTAGTCTTATATAAAGAAATATTCATTCTTGAAAACATACATATAGTTAGCATTGTAAAAAATAAGCAGTTTGTATTTCAAAATATATATATATATATATCACACATGAAGTAACAATGAAGAAAGAAGTCTTTGATTTGAAGGTGAGTATGTGTGGGGGGGTATGTGGGAAGGCCTGGAGGGAGAAAAAAAGGAAGGAAGAAATTTTGTGATGAAACCATAGACTCAAAATAATTGATAAATTTTAATATCCAGAAGTAAATACTGAGGGTGAAAAGACTGTGGCACATGAATTCAGGGTCAGAGACTGATATTTGTATCTTTCTGTATACCTAAATTTAGTTTGAGCATCTTGATGAGGAAGTCAAAAGTAGTTTTATTTAGGTGTTAACCCCCAGTCTCCTTACTTGGAGCCTGGTGCTTTACCATTTGAGCCACTTAAGGCTTTTTGGTCTCCCTCCCACCAAAATTACTCTTTCCCTAATGTTGTTATTGCTTAACAACAGGTGGTCTTAATTAGACTGACAAAGTGCTTCAGGCTTGTTTACTCAGACACTTTCTTCAGGACACTATGGGCTCACTGGCCATCCTCTGTCCTCTCTCTGAGGTAGGCTCCCAGGGCTGGTAGAGGTTTAGGGTCCCATTGTCCTTCTGTGAATGATGAATGAGAAATGGAGAGGAAAGAAAGAGGTCTCAGGCATACACACTCACTGAAACATTTCAAACAAATTCCCACAAGCTTACATATGATAATGATGATGGTGTTGATTTTAGCTAGCAGTTCCTCTGCATAAACTGCAGCAAATTTAGGCTGCCTTTGGGAGAAGATCTTCCCTGTTCACCAGTTATGGCTGGCTCCCACATACAATCACATAGACAAATGATCAGATATATAAACCTGTACATATTTATGCACATATTCCATGGATGATGCAAAAGAGGAGCACCTTACAGGCAGCAATTGACATACACTCATTTAACATGTACAAAAGCAGACATATTTCATGCAAACACATCAATACACATATTTATATATTTACAACTCATGGATGAAGTAACTTCCAGGGGGCTTCAGTCCTGCTTATGGCCTGGTCTTAGCTTTTTTTTTTTTTATTTCTGAGACAAAGGAATAAATTCATAATCAAAAAAGTAATTGATTACAGATAAAGAGGAATTAAAAAATGTAACAGGTTACATGTATTTTCATTAAAACTAAATATTTTGTATTTGTGTATCCATTATAGAATTTCATGGCGAGTTCAGAATGACAAAGGTTGACAGGGGTTAAAGGTTAACAGGGTCCAAGAGATTAGAAGAAGATATATGTCTGCTCAATTAGGACTGACCTGGCTACACATTATCCAGCTATCTCTTAGTTTGTAGTGAGTTCAGGGCCAAAATTTTATCTGTCTTCCATTCCAAAACACAAAGTGAATTTAGACTGACAGTATTTTATGCCATAAGCTGACAAGGCATAGGAATTACAGTGAAACAATTCGTATATATTGACATCAAATTTTGTATTTAATTTAGTCATTTCTTGGTTGCCCCATTATAATTTGCATTTTTAGAAGTGTAAACTTGCCTATATTTTTGCTGTATACAAGAATGAATGGAGCTATCCCTAGAGTGAGAGCTTATCTGAAGCCACAATTAGTCTCAAGCCCTTCTCTTAGTGAGGCTTATGGAGAACCACAAAAGTATTTATTGCAGCCATAAAACTGTAAAATTGTTTTAGAAGTTCTAAGCAAGTTAACTTCTACAATTGTTTGAATCAAATCAGAAATTATATAATCAGGAATTAATTCATCTGAATAGCAGCACATCTTCCTAAACCCTAGGAATTTTATTCAATAAAAATGGGTAAAAACCCAGAAAGTGAGTGTTCATGCCAAGCCTGAATTTTTTAAATTAAATTAAATTTTATTAATTACACTTTATTCACTTTATATCCCCCCATAAATCCCTCCCTCCTCCCCTCCCAGTCATACCCTCCCTCCTCCTTCTTTACCCATGCCCCTCCCCAAGTCCACTGATAAGGGAGGTCCTCCTCTCCTTCCTTCTGACCTTAGTCTATCAGATCACATCAGGAGTGGCTGCATTGTTATCTTCTGTTTCCTGGTAAGGCTGGTTCCCTCCTCAGGGGGAGGTGATCAAAGAGCAGGCCAATCAGATTATGTCAGAGTCAGTCCCTCTTCCCATTACTATGGAACCTACTTGGACACTAAACTGCCCTGGGCTACATCTGTGCAGGGGTTCTAGGTTATCGCCATGCCTGCTACTTGGTTGGAGTATGAGTCTCTAGGGAGACCCCTGTGTTCAAATTTTCTGGTTCTGTTGCTCTCCTTGTGGGGTTCCTGTCCTCTCCAGGTCTTACTATTTCCCATTTCTTACATAAGATTCCATGCACTCTGCCCAACAGTTGGCCGTAAGTCTCAGTGTCTGCTTTGATAGTCTGCAGGGCAGAGCCTTTCATAGGCCCTCTGTGGCAGGTTTCTAGGTTGTTTCCTGTTTTCTTCTTCTTCTGATGTCCATCCTGTTTGCCTTTTGGGATGGGGATTGAGCATTTTAGTCAGGATCCTCTCTCTTAATTAGTTTCTTTTGATGTACAGATTCTAGTAGGTTTATCCTATGTTATATGTCTATATGAATGAGTATATACCGTGTGTGTCTTTCTACTTCTGAGACAGCTCACTCAGGACGATCCTTTCCAAGTCCCACCATTTACCTGCAAATTTCATGGTTTCCTTGTTTTACATTGCACAGTAATACTCCATTGTGTGCATGTACCACAATTTCTGTATCCATTCTTCAGTTGAGGGGCATCTGGGCTATTTCCAGCTTCTGACTATTACAAATAAAGCTGCTACAAACATGGTTGAGCAAATGTCCTTATTGTGTACTTGAGCCTCTTTTGGATATATGCCTAGTAATGGTATGGCTGGATCTTGAGGAAGCACTATTCCTAGTTGTCTAAGAAATCGGCAGCTGGATTTCCAGAGTGGTTGTACAAGTTTACATTTCTACCTGCAGTGGAGAAGGGTTCCCCTTTCTCCACAACCTCTCCAGCATGTGTTGTCACTTTAGTTTTTCATCTTGGCCATTCTGATGGGTGTAAGGTGAATTCTAAAGGTCGTTTTGATTTGCATTTCCCTAATAGCTAATGACGTTGAACATTTCTTTAAGTGTTTCTCTGCCATTTGATATTTCTCTACAGAGAGTTCTCTGTTTAGCTCTGCTCCACATTTTTTAAATTGGATTACTTGGTTTGCTGCTTTTCAGCTTCTTTAGTTCTTTATATATACTGGATATTAGCCCTCTGTCAGATAAAGGGTTGGTGAAGATTCTTTCCCAATGTGTCTCCTAACATGACCTTGCCTCTCCACTCAACTCCCACTTTTCCTTATAGTTGAACCAACTGCATTGATTGTTCCTGGTACTTGAGGATAGCATGGGAGGTTCTGATTGGGCTTTCAGTCATTTACAGGCTGTTACAATGGATAATAAAGTTAGATATGCCCCTCTTAGTCTTGTCTCTGGTGTTTGATTCCCAAGATTCTGCGTGGGCCCTGTTGCCACTCATTCCAGTTCCCCATGGTTCCTGATTTCCATATTTATGTAAATACTGGCAATCAGGAGTAGTTATTTGCAAGACCAGCAAAACCTCTTCTCTGCTGAGCCAACTCGCATGCCCTATGTTGCCTATTTTTGATCACCATTTACATTGCTGATGCTTTCATCTGTTATTTGTAACTGTTTAAATATAGATTTCATTTTAGGAAGATCATATCAATGCTATAATTTAAAGTGAGGCACTTCAAGTTTCTAGATGATATGTACATAATTAGAGGGAATGAATAGCTTGTGTAGAAAATTGAGCAAAGAGCTGTCAGTTCTTTGATTTGATTGATTAATTTTCATTTGTTTGATTAATTTTTGGTAGAGTATTCTGTGCCCCTGACTATTCTGGAACTCATTGCATAGACCAGGCTACCATCCAACTCTATGAGATATACCTGCCTCTGCCTCCTGAGGGTTGTTGGAATTAAAGGCATGACAAAATACACCCAGCTAACCCATTGTTTTTATACTTAGGAACTGTTCATACAATTTCTCTGAGGTGGGCTAAGCACAGTTGATCTGTTTAATTGTCTCCCCTTCTTTATGTCTATTAATTAGCGTTTCTCTTACAAGGCTACATCATTACAGTTTATTCATTTTGTATCCCCCTTGTAGTTCCCTCCCACCTCCCCTCCTAACCCCACCCTCCCTCCATCTCTCCCAGCAGTGCCCCTTCCCCAGTCCACTGATAAGGGATGTCCACCTCCCCTTCCCTCTGATTCTAGTCTATGAGGACTAGTCAGGAGTGGCTGCAGTGTATTCCTCTGTGGCCTGGTAAGGCTAGGTGTGGGGAACACACCTGCAAGGTAAGCACTCAGGAGGCAAGAGGCAGGAGGATCACATTTCCAAAACTTTTTAAAGATTTTTTTTACTATTTATACAACATTTGCCTTCACACTTGATCTCTGTATAGATGCTTGTGAGCCACCATGTGGTTGCTTGGAATTGAACTCATGGCCTTTGGAAGAATATCGAGTAGTGCTCTTAACCTCTGAGCCACCGCTCCAGCATCATCCAAAAACATTAAGAAGGAATTTAAGGTATTAATTTGTTCATGATGCTTTTTTTCTTTCCTACTTTCTTTCTTCTGATTTATTAGTTTATCTATCTATCTATCTATCTATCTGTCTGTCTGTCTGTCTGTCTGTCTATCTATCTATTTATTTACTTATTTTACAGTGTTCTGCCTGCATGTACCACTGCAAGCCATAAGAGGGCATGGGATCTCACTATAGATGGTTGTGAGCCACCATGTGGTTGCTGGGAATTGAAGTCAGGACCTTTACAAGAGCAGCCAATGCTCTTAACATCTGAGCTACCTCTCTAGCCCTGGTCTCACTTTTCTTTACTTCATGTTACTTAAATTTTCTAAAACATAAATGATGTGTTACGAACATATGTAGAAGGAGGCATTTTTTTTTCAAGGAAGAAAATGAAAAGATGATTAACAGATGTCTTAATGATTCTTTACTATGGTCACACATAAGTTTGAATACTGTCGAGTATATCTCAACAGTTTATATCACCATGTGGTGAATCAAATTTATCATTGTGTTTTCAGGATGGTGTTTCTTACTCATGACCACTAGGAGGCTGTATGCTGCCTTAGCTGAGCTAATTGGATGGATGAGTAAATTGTGCCTTTTCATCAGGAGGTGGGGAGGCCAACCTTGAACTTGTGATCCTCCTGTCTCAGCCTTCTGAATGCTGGGGTTCAAAGCTTGGGCCACTAAAGTAAGAATACTGAAGCAGATGGTATATTTATCTGTTTGTGATGATTATCACCTTTTAAGATTTCCAAACTTGATATGTTTAATATGTCTCACACATTTAATAAGATATTAAAATGTATCACTCTGCCATGTCAGGCAACCCCTAACCAACTGAAATTCCAATTCCAGGGAATCCACTATCCTCTTCTATCCTCCAGGGACACACACACACACATGAACAAATGTGTCTTTTAAAAAGTAAATGTGTAATCGGCATCACAACCAGAAAAGCACATTTTGAAGAGATGTAGCTGAGAAGCACCGTGATAATGTGACCTTAATGTGCAGAATATTTCCTCAAGTGTTTCATACCATTCTTCTTCAGTAGAAGGTGTTCACATGTTCTCTATACAAAATAAAAATAGAACCCTGTGTCTCCCCCTAGCCCTTGCCCCATGGGTCTTCTGTAGTTTCTCCTGCCATCTTTGACTTCTTTTGTTTTCAACCCATTAAGAATTTCTTATAATGGAGATTTAAATATTGAAATAAAATCAAGATTTAAATCTTTCTTCCATCTGCCATTTTTTCTATTAACTCTACTGTGTGCCTTCCTTGTGAAAGGAACCCTGCAAACTGCCTGCAGGCATGGCTCTGATGTTTGGTTTAATATTAATATTAATAATATTTTGAATTTTTTGGACAAGGTTTCTCTGTGTATCCCTGGCTGTCTTGGACTTGCTCTGTACACCAGGCTGGCCTCAAACTTAGAAACATCTTCTTGCCTCTGCCTCTCCAGTGCTGGGATTAAAGTTCTGTGCCACCATGCTTGGCAGCATGCTCTTATAGCCTGGTTAAAGTCATACTATGTAACTTAGAACATGTCTAGACATGTGAGTGTGATGAGCTGGCAGGGGATGCAAGCCCTTGTTTTTGGAGACAGGGTTTCTCTGTGTGGTCTTTCATGTCCTGGACTTGCTTTACAAACCTGGATGTCCTGGAACTGACACCTGCCTCTGCTTGCCCCACTGATGGTCACAGGTGTGTGACACCACACCTGGCTTCTTGTTATAATCATTAAAAATGATTTATAATCTCTGTGTATGTGTCTGCCTTTTTGAGACCAGCCCTGTTTTGACTAGGAGAGTTGGCACTCTATAACAGAAAGGAGTCAAGTCTGCCTACCCTAAGCACAAGGTACTCTACTCTCAACCGCTGAGTCAGTGAGGGTGTGGGCCCTATAGCTTGTAATAAAAAGATCCTCATGTGTTCTGCAATGGATTCAACTCCTGGTGGTCTTTTGTGGTCTCATGAACTGAGCACACCTGAGGTAGTCACACGAAGTATTTCTACTATAAGAACAGCCATAAATTCTCTCAGTTATACCTTACAAAAGTGGGTTATGGCAGAGCATAGAAAACTCAGCTATGGGCCTCCAGTGCCATCAGGTAAAATTCTTAACACTGGGTCTGGTAGAAGTTTGTGTTACAGTTAGCACAACCGTACAGGTATTCCTCAGTCCTAGTAGAGTAGGTCCACCAAAGAGGCTGGCAAAGAATGGCCAATAAGGGCTAAAGATGGCCCAACACAAATCGTTATTAGGCTCTGGACATACCAACATCATCACATCACTGCAGATGAAGCAGCAGCAGCACCAGATAATCAAGATATGTCTTAGAATTCTGGGACCATCAACAAAGGGTCAAGGCTTAGTAATCTACACAATGACTGGAACCCACAGCAGTGATAACAAAGACCAACAGAGCTGTGCCAAAGCGATAACCAGAGGACCCTAAAAGGTGTGGCAGATCACTTGTTTGGGGAAGTGGCTTTATCTCATGGACACACACTTTCCTATTTCATGAAGAGGAAATTGTTAGGCTCCAGTTTTCCAGAAATCATTAAAATGATTTACATGTCTATTGTAATTAATAAAACAGCAAAGAAAGAACATGTGGGATACATGTGGGTGCAGAGATACAGATGTCCATTCACAAAGAAATACCATAAAAGCATGAAACCAGAAGCCATAATGTACACAAAGGAACAGTATATAAATATATGTGTGTGTGTGTATGTAGGCAGAAGTGTGTGTATATATATATATATATATATATGTTTATATATGTGTGTGTGTGTGTGTGTTTATATACATATAAAGCATTGACAAACCACAAGTATACCCTTGATCTTTTCTGTTGCCATCTGTTGCTGTTCATGGGACCTAGGATTTTAGTCTGGTTTGTTGCCCCAATGAGACTCTCTTGGAGAAAACTAAGTGTTTCATTTATTATCATTAGTAGTAGTAGTATTTAAAGAGATAAAGAGTGTTCTTTTTGGAGTGAAACTTTATTTATGATTCGTGGTGTAGTTCTTTTTATTATAGAAGATTTGTTTATTATTTGTATAGTATTCTGTCTGCATGCCAGAGGAAGTCGCCAAGTCTTACTATAGATGATTATGAACTGCCACGTGGATGCTGGGAATCGAACTCCAAACCTTTGAAAGAACAGCTGGTGCTCTTAAGCTTTGTGCCATCACTCCAGCTCCCTTAATTTTTATTTTTCTTTATTCATTTTACATCCCTGTCGTAGACCCCTTCCTCCTCTCTTCCCAGGCCTACCCTCCCTGTTTCTCCTATCACCCCTCACCTGGCTCCTCAGAGAATGGGATCCGCCAACCCCAAGTCCACCCACGTCAGCATATCAAGTCACATCAGGACTGAGAGCATCCTCTTCCCCTGTGGCCTGGTGAGGTAGCCCTGAAAGGGGAAAGTGATAGAAAAGATAGCTTGTGGGTCAGGGTGCATTCTTATGTGTGTTGGTCCTGAAGTGTTTACAAGGCATTGTTACCCTCCTGTCCTTCATCCCCTCTGGCACTTACACTCTAGACACAAGAGTACCTTGAGCCCTTAGGGGTGAGAGTTTGCTGGAGACATCTCATTTACGGTGGGATGGTTCAAGGCCTCTCTCTCTCTGCAGGTCGACTGGACATGGGCCTCTTTATTTGTTCCCATCTGCTGCAGGAGGAAGTTCCCAATGATGTCCAAAGAAGGCACAGATCTGTGACTATAGCTGTTCTCCTTTAGAGTAACTGTAGCATTTAGATTTTTCTTATATTCCTGGCATGTGTAGACTCAGGCTCCTGGGTACCCAAGCAGTATTGGATCGAGGTTCCTTCTCATGGTGTGGGCCTCCTGAAACCCAACCAGATATTAGTTGGTCACTTCCATGATGTTTGTACAACAAGTGCACCAGCAAATCTTGTAGGCATGTCACCATTGGAGAGCAAAGGCTGCATGGCTGGGTTGGTGTGGACCTTTCTCTTCCGGTGGCACTCAGTGAATGTTCCAGTATCATGAACAGTAGTCCAAAGGAGGTGAAGGTTCTAGGTAGGTGCCAGCTAGGATTCTCTGTGTCCAATGAACGGAGGTGTTGTTCTCAGCAATAGAATCTTACAATCACGTTTGGGAGAGCAGAAGAGGGTGGACTCAAGTTAGGTGGTTCCCAGGCCCTGTTTTGATCTAGCATAGAATCCTCCTGAGTTCCAACCCCACAGGACTCGAGGAGGAGGCCGGCTCTGGAGACACTCCTTGCTCTGTTCTTATTAAATTGAAATAAATACATAGTATTAAATTAATTACAGCATCTATGTAAAGCTCGTTATTAAGTGATACATGCTTGCCACGAGAGGGCACCACATCCCTTGACAGATGACGCTGTGATCCGTGGGGATAGAACCAGGCACCTAGGGAAGAGAGAGGGATTCTCTGCTTCAGAGAGTCCCCTGGCTTTTGGGATGACAGGCATGAGACACTGAGTCCGGTGATTTGTTTCTTTCTTTATTTTTTTAGATTCATTCATTCATTCATCATTCATTCATTCTCCAGCATTATGCCTGTGTACTATAAGAAGGCACCAGATCTCATTATAGATGGTTGTGAGCCACCATGTGGTTGCTGGGAATTGAACTCAGGACCTTTGGAAGAGCAGTCAGCTCTGTTAACCTTTGAGCCATCTTTCCAGCCTCCAGCTTCTTTTTTAATCTTTAAAACAGATTTATTATCTGTGTGAGTGCCTTTTTGCCTTCCAGAGACCAGCTCTGTTTTGACTGGGAGAGTCAAAATGACTAAAAAGGGGGGCAGAGACCCCAGAATCCCTTCTCCAGGGACCAGGGACCAGCCGGACCATGTCAGATCAGGAGAAATCAAAGGGCACATTTTTCCTTCGCACAAATGAGACTTCCAGCATCCGGGCCTGTTTACTCCCGAAAGCAGATAGGCGGGGCGATGGCATCAGGAATCCCGAATCCCTGAAAGCTCTGGATCCTGAAGACAGTCAGTGGTGAAGGATGGGGACATTTACATGACACTGGGAACCAGGGGAAACTCTGTGTGCAATGTGGCAACTGGAAAGGGCTTTTCAGGATATTTCTGGGTCCCCTGTATGTTTTCAGGGTTGATTGTTTGGTGTTGAATAACTAACTGATTTTATGCTCTTTCCTGGAAAGATTTTTTTTCTCACACTCTCAGCTTTTATTAGTTCCCTACATATTTTTTTTTTTTTACATAGGATTAAAGACAACGGTTTCTTCCTGGACCACTTTTGCATGCCTATTGGCGTTTTCCATTTTTCACTTCATGTTTGTGCAGGTACATTGGTAAGCCTTTTTTTCTTTTTCTTTTTTTTTTAATATTGGTTCATCTTATGGGTGTAGCTTCTGGTATTATTAGGAGACACACTACCAGAACATACTCTGATCCTCTGCCTTATATAATTTTTCATCATCTGTTCTGCATAATCTCTGAGTCTTAGATCTGGGAATTGTTTTGTAGATTTATCAGGTGTGAGTGTGATTCTGCCTTGTGATTGGTTGTGTTTTTCAGTCATGATTGCTGTTGCAAAGAAAAGCTTCTTCTGACAGTGGTGAACTATACTTATCTGTGTTCATTATTAAAAATATTTAGGTTGTAACATGTAACATATTCATGCATGGACTTACATGTATTATAGGGATTTTATGTAGATAAATTCCCAGTATGATTGCTTAAAACCCTTTCACAAATATTTACTGTTATTTGTTCTGCTTCCTTCTTTCATATTTATCCACTTTGATAATTAGGGGACCTTCCCCACATTATCCCAATCAGATCAATTGTACCTGCCATTTTATTGCTTGCCCAACATTTTTTCTTATTTCTACATGGTGATACTCACATCTGAAAAAGGGGATCTAGATGCCCCAGTATAGAGAATGAGAGATATTTGTCTTCTGGATATGGGTTACCTAAATTATAATTTTTCTACTTACAACTAATTATGTGTATGATATTTATCATGTTAAACATATTTATAATTTTCTATTTCCTACCTATTGTGAACACAATAGCAATGAAGGTGACTGAGCAAGTATTTCTAGAGTGGGGTGCTGAATCTAGGAAAGGAGAGCAGGGCCAGGTAGTAGATTTATTTTTTTTCTTTTAGAAAATTCTCTACTCTGATTTTTGGAATGGCTGAACTGTTTAAAAGACCCTCCCCCTTTCCAGAGATCTATTTTCATGCCTGTTCTATAGAAGAATCTCAAATACCACCAAAAGCCCTGTTATACTCCCAAAAATAAGAAATAAAACAAGTATTTAGTTCATGCACTGTTTATCTAAATTACTATCATGTAATTACATTTTTAATATTGTCCACAAATTAATAAGTAACATGAATATCTTACTAAAATTATTTCAGCAGCAGCTTCTATTCTGAAATAGAATGTCTGTGATTGTGAGACAAAGTGAGGAGCTCTTATTTTTGTTTAAATATACATTTCAGAAAAAGGTTACTTAAAAGTATGTAAATAATTTAATTTTAGTATACTAATGGGTTTATTAGAAAACTAATACATCAAAACGATCAATTTTTATTTGCTATTTTTTGTTTTTAATACATCTCAAAGAGTTCATATCAGGTCTTAAGAGAATAATGTAGCACTTAGGGAAAAAGATGCATCCCAGAAGTCCTGCACTGGAGGCCAAGATGGAGAAGACTTCCACAGCCACCATGGCTTTGCCCTTGGTGCTCTGGTAGACAAGGATGAAGGTGACCCAGACACTGCAGAACACTAGCATGCTGAATGTCAGGAAATTGGCCTCATTGAATGTGTCAGGCAGGTTCCTCACCAGAAAAGCCACAGTGAAACTGCCTAGGGCCAGGGACCCTAAGTAGGCCAGCACACAGTAGAAAACAATTACTGAGCCCTTGTTGCATAAAATGATGACTTGAGCATTTTCAGAGTGTGCATCTGTGTCAATATAGGGAGGTGAGGTTCCCAGCCAGACTCCACAGAGAATAAGTTGGATCAGGACACAGATGGGAATGACAGCATTATAGACACCTGAGAAAAAGAATCTTCTCATTGTTCTCCCTGGTTTCATGACTCTAAAGGCCAGAATTACAGTTATAGTTTTTGCCAAAACGGTGGAAATAGGCAAGGTAAACACAAGTGCAAATGTTATTTGTTGCAGTATGCAGGAGGTTGTGTTTGGATGGCCAATGAAGAAAAAAGAGCAGAGGAAACAGAGGAGGATGGAGATGAGCAGGATGTAGCTGAGAGTCCGGTTATTGGCCTTAACAATGGGTGATTCTCGGTGTTTAAGAAAGATCCCCCAAACTGCAGTTGTGCTGACAGAGAAGCATAGAGCTGTGCAGGCTAGAGCCATGCCCAGAGGATCTTCAAAGGACAAGAAGGTCAATCTCTTGGGCAGGCAATAGTTTCTCTCAGGGTTTGGGTACTCTTGACTTGAGCAAGGGATACAAACCTGCTGATCTGAGGGGAGGAAGTGAATCAACATTTAAGCTTTTACAATTATTTAGTCATTGCACATTTAATTCATGAGAGTGCTTTCCATTGATAAGTGTAGCCTGGCATATTCTGCTTTCTGATACTGCCAAGGAAGGAAATCTTTATAATTCCCATTTTTACTCTTTATCTTCTTTAATTAACAATAAACTTTCTGCTGAAGAATTTATCAATTTCTCTAGGGCAGTGAAATATATATTACTCATATTCAGATGCAGTAACACTGTCAAGCAATCCTTCAAATGCTTTTTTATATACTGTGAGTTTCTAACTATGTATACAATACAAAGTACTTTGATCACTTCCATGTATAAAAATATACTTCATTAATTACACCATTGTGCCATTGTGAGTTCTTCTCAATTTTCTTGTTACTCACAGTTTTAATGGATATTTGTTACCCCACTTCTATATAATTTTTCTAAGGTAACATGGGAATAAGTTATATCTGACCTCCATAGACTATGGAGCAATTCTGATTTGGCAGTAAATATACAACACTTGCATCAACAAAGAGCAGCTATCTGCTCAGATCAACTAGTACCTATCTCAGATGTGGAAGTTGCAAATAAATTTCTATAGTCTTTGACATCCTTTGACTCAGGACAGGACTCTTAATATTTCATTATTATTTCCAAAATAATCCTGGGAATTGTTCTAATTTTCAGTCTTGTTCTTTCAGTAATATTCTGAAGACTGAAAAATGACCTACATGTCATATAATAGTGCCATAAATCTATAAATATTAAATCAAAAAGGGAGAATGACAGAGCCATATTCACTGAAATTGTTGAGAGTCATGAAGCCAGCACAGTTGCTTGACACAATCCCAGATTGTTAGGATCACTGTTATTCTATATCTAACTCTTTTTCCATGTGTTGTATTACAGGGGACTTTCTGCAATATGATTCAATTTCTGTTTGTTTGTTTGTTTGTTTGTTTTTCCTACACAAAAGTTATGTTTGAGTCTTTTTTATGAAAAGCCTAAACTTAACTATATCTGTCCACTGTTTGGAAATCTTCTATAGGCCCTGGAGATCATTAAGCACAGACAAACAGATAGAGAGATGAGGCCATCATTTCAGGAGTTTTCTTGGGCTATATGTCCTTAAACAGTATATTGGTGCAGGGTAAACAAAGACAATATGCAAACCCTGAGAAGCCAAGAGATTTGTGTTAAAATTTATATTTCTTTTATTATAGGCTGAGAACTCCCTGTAAATGTTGTGTAAAGATATGAGGCAATGGAGCATACATTCCTGATGAAATAAAATTTAATAAATAAGAATTGACTAAAATAAACTAAATCTAATTTATAGCATAGATGATGATACATTTAGTAAAAGGAGTTGTTTATTATTATTTTCTATTCATAAAAGACAAGTTCATGTATTTTCTGTATCTCTGGACTGCAATCAGACTGCAATCATTCTGCAAACACTGCCAGCCTAAAAGCAGGCTGTAATATAGTAAATGTGTTTTCTTTTAAGGAGACATCCTTTGGATTCCTTAAAGTAGAGTTATTGAGCTAACAATAATATCTGTTCCTTTTGTATTTTTTAAATTGCAACTGAACTTGTAACCCTGGATATGTAATTGAAAAAAAATCATACACCCACTCTGAATCACTTGTGTAATCATTAGTCTGTGTTTGTACTGTGAAACTTGTATAGAGAAGTGCCTTGTGAGGACATCCTTTGTTAGAGCATCTGTAAGATATCTTAAGAGAACATCCTTATGGTATCTTGCAGGTACAATATTTAACCCATGAAAGCACTCTTCCTATTTCCTGCAGCAGTAGATTAACCTTCCCCCTTTCCTGCCTTCTCCCTATATAAGTTGGGTAAAAATTTTTAATAAACAGAAGCCTTGATCAGATGAACAGACTTGGCTTTCATTTCTTGCTTCTCTTGTTCCTTTTCCCCCCCATTCCTTCCAATCTATCCACCTTAGGAACCCCATTGAAGCCCTGAGGGTCAGGGCAATCAAAGAAATAAAGTAATCAAAGATTTTCTATAATTCAATGAAAATGAAGACACAACATGCCCAAACTTATGGGACACAATGAAAGCAGTGCTTACAAAAAAGTTGATAGCACTCGGTGCTTCTTAAGGAAATTTGAGACATCTCATACAAGCAATCTACGGTCACACCTGAAAGACCTAGAAACAAAACAACAAAAAAGATATAGACACACTGAAGAGGAGTAGATGGCTGGAAATAATCAAACTCAGTGCTAAAATCAATATACTAAAACCAAAGTGATTAAAAGAGCCAACAAAATCATTTTTTTACTTCTTTGAGAGAATCAACAGCATAGACAAGCCCTGAAACAAAGTAACAAAAGGCAGAAAGACAGTACTGAAATGAACAAAGTTGAAAATGAAAAGAGGGACATAAGGACAGACACAAAGGAAATCAAAAAGAATCTTTAAGTGGTACTTCAAAAGCCTATACTTTACAAAAACTTTATATAGAATGCACAATTTTCTTGATAGATTCCACTTACCAAAGTGAAATCAAGATCAAGTAAATAAATTAAATAGGCCTATCTCCCCTAAGTAAATAAAAAAAAAGATATAGACACACTGAAGAGGAGTAGATGGCTGGAAATAATCAAACTCAGTGCTAAAATCAATATACTAAAACCAAAATGATTCAAAGAGCCAACAAAACCATTTATTGATTTCTTTGAGAAAATCAACAGCATAGACAAGCCTTATAAAATTGCCTAAGGGTTGGCCTTTTTCAGTTTAATAAATAATAATAGATTCTCATCATTATAATAATGCTTCTTCCTTATGACTTTTTATTTTTTTAATAAAATTTTTCATTTTTAAAATAACACATTTACCTCACTATACCTCTTTGTTCTTCTTTCCAGACCTTCTCCTGGACCCACCTTATATTTAGTGTCTCTCAAATTCATGGACTCTTTCTCATTAAATGTTGTATTTGTGTCTTTGTCTTTTTATTCATAAATACTAATTGCTCATTCCATGTGATGTTACATGTATATGTTATCACATGGATGACAATAACCTTAAACAGGCAGCCATACTTTCATTTATGAAGACTGGCTTTTTCTGCTATTGTTGGTACTTGAAATGTCAACTTTTAAGTGTTTTAAATGCAGTTCCATTTCTTGTGTATTGAGGAAACAATTACACATCTACTTTTCCCGGAGTTACTTTCAGGCACCGATCATTACATTTGTTTATTACAGAAATATAATTCAATCTTGAACAACTGGATATCTCACATTCAATGGGTAGCCTAAAGCAAGTATCACTGCAAGAGTTGAGATGGCCATTTCATGAACCAAAAGGAAGAATTTTTAAGTAGGTTGATTTTGACACAATAGCAAGAGAACTGCCACTCAAACCTTCACACATCGTGTGGAATCAGCAGTGGTTACTAATGGATTCAGGGATGAGTGAAAGAGACATAGAGAAGAGCACTACATTATGATACCATGGTCACTTCTTAGCTTTCTGATTCTACATTCCCAAGCATGTAAGATATTAACATATAACATATAATATATATCTTTGAGAAAAGATATTATTTTTATACCTGTCTGGTTGGAAATGTGCTGCTCTGGACAAAATACACAAGAAAAACAGCAGATAGGTCTCTCTTCTTGTGGAACTTTCAAGAATCCTGGACCACAGCTCTGTGAACATACAGATTGAGGAATCTGAGGGAAACACAGAAAAACTGGTAGTAATATTGTACATTAATTTAAAATAATTTAGGCTAAATAACTTAAATACATATATCTTATGGAAATTCTATGGGTTTATGAGGAAATCAGAGTGTTTAATACAAGAGTGTAGAATGGAAATTTGAAGTTAGCACACTTTCCAATGCTAAATGTTCAACATCCTTTTATGGTGACTAATCTGTGACTCACTTCTTCCTAGCCTTTGTGAAATGTGTACAATGTCCATATATTTTCTCCTGTGAGGCAGCAAGCCAGAACTCATTTTTTCATATGAATTATGAAACAGTTGGATTGTCAGACAGAAACCCAGTCCATCTTTCCTCATCTATTTCTACCTTTACATTTCCAATCATGTAGTAATACCCATGCACTCTGATTCAGCTGCAAAAGGAAGTTTACTTTTCTCATGAAAGATGGTTTGGCCATTGGTGAATTATGATCTATTACTGTGACTTTTACCTTTAATTCCCAATGCTAGGAATACTTCTTTCTTTTTAAATATTAGTTACACTGTTACATAGGATTTTCACCAGTTGCACATTAGTTAATAACATTAACTACTAAACTAGCACAACTTTAGTTTGTTATATGTTAAAAATTGTGTAGGACAAGAACAAACATTTCTATCTATTCTTAGACCTCTTTTTTGCCTTTATTTGGATTCATTTTCTATCTCATAAATTTTAATATATTAACAGGAATATCCTTCTGGATAACTGGCTCAGCAGTTAAGAGCTCATACTTTTCTTGCAGAGAAATATAAGTTCAGTTCCTGGCACACATATCTGGCAGCTCATATACATTTGTTACAGAAAAGTGTTCTATCAAAATCCATAGTTTATTTTCTGTTCACGCTAATTCACAAATGTGCAAAATTATTGAGATGCTTGAGTATGAGTTGTATAAATGGAAGGATGCTTGAGCATGATCATGCATGTATAATAAATATGTCAATATGTACATACATTTGTATGCATGTGTATGTACACATAAACCACACACCTACACACCTATATAACCATGAACACTCATTCATTAACTGCAGCATGAATGAACACACATTTGAATTTACTTCATCTAATTGAATCTGCAGGAAGTAGTTAAGTAGTGGTTTATTTCTGAAAATAATCAAATTGGACTGAAGAGATGATTTAGCATTTAACATTCTTGTCACATGAACATGAATACCTGAACTGATCATCCTGAAGGGATTGAAAGAAAAGTTGGGTGTAGAATATATTCCTGTAATAGAAATTTTGTGGTCATGAAGACAGTGAGAAATTCAAGGATATGCTTTCCACTGAATACAGCAAGACCATAAGCATAGGTTTCAGAGAGATAACCGGTTTAAAAATAAAAGGGAGAGCAACAGAGGAAGATAACCAGTGTTGAGTGTGGCCCTAACAAGTACATGTGCTCAGTCACACACAAGCTCACAATCACAATAGAGCTAAGAATATAGAATATAATAATAATTTTAAATTTTCAAAGAGACATCATACAATCAGGGAGGCAAGACACATACCTAAACACAATAAAGGCAATATACAGCAAGCCAATAACCAACATCAAGTTAAATGCACAAAAACTTCAAGCATTCCTGCTAAAATTAGGGACAAGACCAGGCTGCCAATTGCACCATATCTCTTCAATACAGTGCTTCAATTTCTACCTAGAGTGATAAAACAAGAGATCAAAGGGATATAAAACAAGAAGAGAAGAACTGAAAGTATCATTCTTTGAAGATGATAAGTGACCCCCAAGATTCTACCAGTGAACTCCTACTGCTACTAAACAATTTCAGTGAAGTGTCTGGATATAAAATTATTTCAAAAAAATTCAATAGACTTTCTGTACACAAGCAACAATAAGGCTGAGAAAGAAAGTAGGTGAACACACACACACACTTCACAAAGAGCCACAAATACTATAAAATATCTTGGGGTAACACCAACCAAGCAATTGAAAGACCTGTGTGACAAGAACTTCAAGTCTTTGAAATAATAAACTGAAGATTTTGGAAGATGGAAAGAACTCCCATGATCATAGATTGTTAGGATTAACATACTAAAAATGGTCATCCTGCCAAAAGCCATCCTCAGATTAAATGCAATTCCCATTAAATTCCAACACAGTTCTTTACAGACCTGGAAAGTTCAACCATTAACTTCATATGGAAAAATAAAAGACCCAGGATAGCCAAAAACATTCTGTATAATAAAAACTTCTGGCAGTATCAACATTCCTGATTCAAGCTATACTACATAGTAATAGAAATAAAACCTGCATGGTATTGGCACAGAAACAGACAGGTTGATCAGCTGAACCAAATTGAAGGTCTAACTAGATGTCTGCATGTAGAAAATGCAAATAGACCTGTATGTATCATCCTGCACATACTCAAGTCCAAGTGGATCAAAGACATTGAAGTAAAACCAGAGACTATAAATCTATTAGAAGATAAAATGGAGGAAAAGCCTGGAACTCATTAGCATAGCAGACAATAGAATGACAATAGAACAAGCTCTGAGATCAACAATTAATAAGTGGGATCTCATGAAACTATAAAGCTTCTGTAAACCAAAGAAATCAAAGAACGAAACAGCAGCTTACAGATTGGGAAAAGATCTTTACCAACCCTACATCACAGAGAGGGCTGATATCCAAAATACACAAAGAACTTAAGAAATCAAACATCAGCATATCAAATAATCCAATTAAAACATGAGGTACAAAGGTAAACTGAGAATTCACAGCAGGAATCACAAATGGCTGAGGAGCACTTAAATTCTCAATGTCTTTACCCATCAGAGAATTGCAAATCAAAATGACTTTAAGATTCAATTTTACTCCTGTCAGAATGGCTAAGATCAAAAACTCATGTGATAACACATGCTGGCAAGGATGTGGAGAAAGGGGAACACTCCTGCGTTGCTGATGGGTGTGGAAATTTACACACCTCTCTGGAAATCAAGCGGGCAATTTCTCAGAAAACTGGGAATAGTTCTACCTCAAGACCCTGATATACCACTCCTGGGCATTTACCCAAATATGCTCTACCATACAACAAGGACATTTGCTCAGCTATGTTTATACAGAGTATATTTTTAATAACCAGAAACTGGAAACAATTTAGATGTCCCTCAGCCAAAGAGTGGGTAAAGAGATTGTGCTACATTTACACGATGGAACTGTACACAGCTGTTAAAAACAAGGAAATCATGAAATTTGCAGGCAAATGGTGGGAACTAGAAAAGATCATCCTGAGTGAGGTAATCCAGAAGCAGAAAGACACATGTGGTATATATTCACTTACAAGAGGATATTAGACCTATAGTACAGGATAAACCTACCACGATCTGTTGGAAGCCATTGCTCTGGTAGCTGCTTTGATATTTAAATCTCAACAGGAAGACTGCTTTTACCAGGCCTTCACTGAAGCCAGGGAAGAATTTGCAAGTCTATCTCCCTTTGTTTGTGACAGCAGGTGGGAGAGCTTTTCAAAATCACACCTATTGTTTCACCTCCTCATAAATTTAACCCATTTTTCTGAGCTGTTTTTACTCTGGCTTAAAAGCTCTCTGCAATAAAGTCAGGCTGGGGGCTGGTCGAGTCTAATATCTCCACTGGAGCCTCTTGGAAAAGGCCCATGTGTGTTGTGTGTTAGTTTTTTTAATTTTAATCCTGACTCCCAACTCAAGAACCGTTCAACTCTGCTGGCGGGCTCCAGCCACAATCCACAGACACGAAGAAGATAAGTAAGAAGGAAGGTCTAAGGGAGAGTGCTGGAATGTCACTCAGAAGGGGACATAGATTAGAAAGCAGAAGTGGATAAAGAGGAGGGACTGGATAAGAGATGTAATTGGGAGAGAAACAAGAGTTGGGATCAGATGTAGGGACAATGTCAGTGGGAGGTTCTAGGGCTGGGAACAAGAAGGGAAACTAAGGTAATATATTTGTCAAGATGGAGGTCGGTGGGAGGATGTGGGTGTTCCTATAACTGAGACCCCTAAGAGGGAGAGACGTGAAGCCTGAAGTGACCACCTCTTGGCCAGGCAGGACTAGTGGAGTGAGGGGAAATCAACCCATTAACAAAACCTTTGATCCAAAACTTACCCTGCCTACAGGAAGTGCAGGAATAAAGATTGAGGGAAAACTCCAAATAATAATTGACCCAACCTGAGACACACCACAACAGTAGAGAGTCTTACAGAACAGGTTTCTGGGAGGCTCCACCCTGTAGTTGGTTGATGATACTGGGACAAGCATGGGGTGGAGTTCTATCTATTTTGTGGAAGTGTTGGAAGGCCCTGGAAGGGACAGGAACTCCAAAATAAGACTAACAGAGACAACTAACTAAGAATCATGGGGGTTTACAGAGACTGATACATCAACTAAGGAGCATGTATGGTCTGGGCATTGGCCCTCTGCACATAGTTGGCCAATGAGTAGTTTGTTCTTCATCTTTGTAGCCTGGCAAATGTAGTTGGAGGGGTGGAGGCTGTTTCAAACATGAACTCTATTGCCTCATTTTGGAGCACTTTCCCCTGGGAGGCTGGCTTGAACTGGCCTCAGTGGATGAGATATGGTCAGTTATGATGTGACTTGATGTGTTGGAGAGGGTTGATATGGTGGGAGGGGAGATCATTTTTTTTTCTGGGGGAAAGAGAGTAGGAGAGAGGAAAAGGAAGAGAGGGGAAGCTGAGAGGTGAGGCAAGAGGAACCATTTTGGGGGATGTAAAGAAAGTGAACTGAAATTTAAAAACATTTATTTAAAAATATCTAAAAGACATCACACAATTAATTTTAGTAATCCTTTACAAATATTCTCTACAAATTAAATATTGAAAACTTCCAGACCTGATTGAAGTTGCTTGGCCATTTAATCAGAACTTCATTGATGAAAAAGCCTTGATCTTGTGGACTCTTGAAGACAAACTCTCCCACTTTAACTAGTAATGAAATGTGCTGAGTATGTTCCACAAAATTTTGTATATCATACGTTTCCATAATTTTCTTGTTCTCATCGAAGCTTATTTCATCTCCAGCAGCATTTGTCACTTTAATTTTACTCAGAAATGGATGCAGCTGAAGAGAGACATCATTTGATATGAGTGGCCCATACAAATTACTGTTTGATGACCTTTAAGAGAAATCCATTCTCTCTCTCTCTCTCTCTCTCTCTCTCTCTCTCTCTCTCTCTCTCTCTCTCTTCTCTCTCTTTCTCTCTCTAACATAGCTTTGTTTTTGAAGAGGCTTACTTTGTTTAGGTGTCCCCCCACACTTGTTTTAGTGAGATGAAAAGTTCTCCCCATGAAAGTAATACAAGAGCTACTGAACACAAAGAGAAATATCTAAGGTATGGAACATGTGGAGCATGTTCTTAGAGTAAACAAGGCCCTGTAACTTTCCCCAGCACCAGCAAAATATTTCTAATTAGAAAATATAATTTTTTTAGAGAAAGTCAGTGGATTCATATGTCTTAAGATATGTCTTTTCTGATGCCACACAATGAATATGAGTGTATTTCAATTTGGTAAATTGGTATACATGTATGTGAGATTACAATGAGATAATATTATTAGGAGTTTATGCAAAACTCCAGATTCATTTAAAAATGTACAATAAATATGTGCAAACTTTATGTCAGTTATAATTCAGGAAACTGAAAAGAGACCCACTACCTGCCTTCATTTCTCGTTGGTTTGTTTTCTGTCACAACATTTGACTTTCAGCTTTGATATGAACACTATCTGGTACAATGTTCACTACAAATGTGTCTGGTGCCTCTGGAGGCCAGAAGACGGTACTGCCCAGAGTAGAGTTACAGATAGTTGTAAGCTTTTATCTAGATAACAGGAATTGTGGGTCTTTAAATAGCACAAAGTACTTCTAAACACTGAGCCACTTCAGGCCCCCTACATATGTGTTATTTTTGTTTTTGTTTATTGCCTACGAGTATGTACACATGTACACAAAGTACATATCTGACTCCTGCAGAAAGCAAAAGCGTGTGTCAGATTCCATGGAGCTGAAATTAAGACAGTTGTGAGCCACCATATGTGTGCTGACAACCAAACTCAGGGACCCTGTATGAGAAGCACATGCTTATACTTGCTGAATCATGCCCCTAGCGTGATTTAATTCCATATTTAACAAATTAAACAGGTTAATGTTTCAAATTATGATGTTCAATATTTTGTTATCTAATTCCTACTCATATTATAGAACTGTTGCTGAGGTACTCTGTTATCTAGAGAAGGCTTATACAAACTTACCTAATATCACATCTCTGGTAGACTATGTTCAGAAACCGTGACAATGTCTATGTTAAATATTATTGCTTTCCATAATACTCAAGATTACATAGTACATGATACATTCAGAATTTATTTTTTGTTCATCTGTCTTTGATAGAATTTAAAGTTAAATTTACTTGTTCAATAGTCTTCTTAATGATACCCTATTTGAAGGTGATCATCAAGGCTCGTATGTGTGTGGATGATTCCTGTTTATATCTTTTTGGTTTAAAACCTAAACACATCCATTTATCTCTAATGCATGGAGATATAGTCTCAGCTTATTAACTGGTTTATGCTCTAACCTTTAAGATGGAAGCACTGTTTGGTTTTAACTTCATTTTATGCAATTAAGAATAAAGAACTTGTACAAGCAATTACTTTTCAGTTACTCATGACTCTAGAACAGGGAATTTATTTTCCATGAAAGGTTCTTCTTATAGTCTTGTATTATTAACCTAAATTTCATTTTATGTGAAAAAGCAGCTTTGGATGTGGTCACTATGTCTATACGTCATGGAACTTGGCATATTCCATGAAAGCACATAAATTTTAATATTAAACTTGCTTTCTCTTTACATGGATTACATTTATATGTTACAGAATTTCATCTCAAACTATGAAAGTATTTGTTAAAAGACATTCAAACTTACTGTCTTCAAGTCAGTGCTTTCAGTCCCAAAATCATATAAGATAATTACAGATGTATACACATACACTGTGACAGAAGCTTTTCCATTTTAACTTCTACTTTTAATTATAAAATGAGAAAAACGTTTTAATGGCTTGACCACAGTAATTACTTAGTAATAATGTTAGATCCTGAGCTTCCCTTGCATATGAGTGAGACTTACCTGCAATGGTAGAAGCCAGTCTGTGTTTCTGTTTTCGGTAGATCCCATTTCAGTTTTGTTCAATAGCAGTTTATGGAGTGCATGGGCCATGGAATACATTGCATTCCATATGGAATAGCTGGACTCAGAAATGGTCATCAGATCAATGTTTTTGTGATTAATCTTTAGGGAAATATTCGCTGGGCAGGGATTAAGAGATTCACATGGCAAAGAAGGGAGTGAACAAAGAAAATTGTCAATCCAGAATTTAGAGAAATAAAAATCTCCTCGGTATCTGGAGGGTGTAAGATCCTCAAGAAAGTTCTTGAAACCAGGGATAGTTCTCTTCTTTGAAAATGATACACTTCCTCTGAAAAAGTATATCAAATAATACTCATCTGCTGCAGAATCTAAATGTATTAAGTGTTGCTTTGCCATGATCCACACCTTCCCTCTGGCTAAAAATATTCTATTATTAAGGCAGAATATCAACAAGTCATCTATATCACCATAGAATACCTGTACATTCACTTGTGTATGTTGGTTCAGGTCCACAAAACCAGCAATATTTTTTAACCCTAGCTTCCAATAAGCAGGGATTTTTTGTGTAAAAGCCACACAGATATCTTCTGTTGCCATTTCTGCTTTCAGGTGAGAGAGTAACTCTTTTCCATTCAGATCATCAACCACAAAAAGCCCCACCCAATTCCAGCCAAAGCACAGCAATAAAGAGATCACACCATGGATTAGGCCTCTGTCTTTAGGAGACATCTGATAAAGGGATGGGAATGTAACTTTGTCACTTAGCTCGGCATTAAAAGGTCCATATGTGACCTGAAGAAACACAGGAACAAAAGTGATTCTGATGTTCTATGTATTTGGGGCCATCACCTTAAGAGAGGAAATAGGTTCATTCTTCACATATGAATTGTTTAACTGAGTGATAACAATCAGAGCCACACTGTGGGTTTTGTGATCTTGATTATTCCCTACCCTTACACTCACCCAATGTTTTCTTTGTTTATACTGATGCCTTTTGATGGATGCTTTGCTTCAGTATAGGCTGGCAATAGTCAGTATTTGGAATATACCTATGTAGATATTCTTTGCTCTCTGAGGTGTATTATCCTGAATGATATCATAAAAATTCCTTGAAAATTTTTCATTTGAGGATTGTTGCAAATTTAGTAACATGTCCTGTACTTTTTATTTTCTTATGTCAGATATTGACCATTCTATGTATTATGAGATATTTGTATGCAAGATTTGGCACTTAGGTGTTGTAAAATTTGACTTGTGAGCAAATACAGCCTCAGTATTTACAGAACATCTTGCCAGCATTTAGAGATAGAATCACGAGTATTATTAAGTTATCTGCTTTGAAATTATCAGAATATACTGCTCATGTCCTGCTCATGCTTTTCACCACACTCTTTCCCCTACTAATCATTGCCATACTAAGGTAATTCATTCAATGATTTTGAAATCTGTCTAAAGTAAACAATTGTTTGTTTTCTTTTGGTCAGGTTTCCTAAGTGACTGTGAACAAAAATACTTTCCTAACTTACTTGTGGGACTTTGTAGAGCTCCAAAAGTGTTCCAATAGCAGCAGAAAATTCTGGCCAGGTTCCTGAAATGATTCCTAGAGCTTTGTGTTTTGTTTTGCATTTGTAATTAGGGATATGATCACTCCTCCCAGACAAGAACATCAGAGGGCCCTCCAGGGTTCTTTTGTTAGAATTAAAGGAATTGTAGACATGGAAACCCATTGTTATATTAGGAAGCAATTGTTTGTCCTTATTGATCTCCTCCATGGCAAAGTATACAGTCAGCAAAATTTGATAGTTTTTCCATTTCATTCTAAACATATAGGGATAGAGCGATGAGTATCGTCAGTCAATATTTTTTCCAGGAATTCTTTATCAAATTCAGAAACTTAGAGGTCTTAGGCCATGACTTTTCCTGTGACATTTGAAGCTTTTGTGAATGAGCCCAGACAACTTAGGAACATCATAGAATGGCTCCTAAAACCTAAGAAATTAAACTGCATCTAGTAATAGTTTTTTTTTTTTCTGTGCATTGTCACTTGTCTATGTCGTATGACTGCTGAATATATAGGTGCTGATGATCTTTCTGTTTGTGGAGGCATTGGGGTATGGAAGAGTTACTAAGGTGTTCACTAGGAATATGATTAACCACTTCATGTCCTTTTATTTTGAAATGATTTAATTTTATACTCACTTAAAAATTTTAACAAGTTTGTATGCACTCTTACTGTTAAAATATCTCTTTGGTGGATAGGCAGATGCCCAGGCATTTAAGCACACAGACCCCTTTGAGTAAAAGCTAGTATCAGTTCTCAGTGCCCACTGGGAAGCCTTGGATCCATGTGTAGCTCTAGGTCATAAAATCCTTTCTGGCATCTTTGGGCACCAGCATACCTGGGCATTCACACATATACAAGAAGGTAAGCACTCAAGACATGAAATAAAAATAAATAAACCTGTGTAAAATAGTGTTCTAGGGCCCTGAGAAATGACTGATATGTTATGACTACTTGCTGCTCTTGTGGAGGACCCTGATTCAAGTCCCAGTAGCCAGTTTTAGGTTCCAAAAATATGTACCACCACTTCTAGGGTATCCACATCCTTCACTGGCCTTTGAAGTAACCATGCACACACAGACATGTAGGCAAAACACATGTAAATCTAATGTAAAAATTAATTTTCTTTACAAAATGTAAATAGTAATAACTAAAGAAAAGGTATTTCATGAAGCTTGCAAATTAAATAAAGAATTAGAGTTTCCTAGGTAAGGCAGTGAAAGAAAAAAGTAAGTTATACTAGCATATAAAAGAGAGGAAAACCCCAAGCATTTTAAGACAGTACAAAAGTGCTCTCAAGGGGAGGTGGTGTAACTTTTTTGCAGGTTGGTTGGCTGAACGTCCTTGGGAGGAGGTGTAACTTTGTTGCACATAGGTGGGCTGAACTTTCTCACTCATGGCCTTCAGTGTTTAGGGAAGGGACTTCAGAAGCTTCTTTCAAAACCTGTGGTAGATAAGAGTCTGGGTAACCCTTACAGAGGGAGCTTAACAGAAATCATGAGTCTATAGGCCACTAGGTTCTACTGAAGGAACGATTCTGCTTTCAGCCCTACCATCACTGGGAAGAAACACCATTTGGTTGTACTGCATTAATCTGAGATATATGGCCAGATGCTATGTTAAGAGAGAATCTATTGGTCAACACCAGGCAATGAGGAACAACTGAGAGAAAGAAAATTAGTCTTTCCCAGGGATTATCCCAAAGTAATATTGAACTGTATGATTGTATACATGTATCAATGAGAACTCCTGGAAACAGCTGTGTCTGCAAAGACTGGCTATAAAAACTTTAATGATATGGAGAGATTGGAATGTAGTAGCTCTGGGGCCTCATTACCATAGTCCAGACTACCTGACACATCCTGAGTTGCCATTTCTTGGACACGTCTAAGGTTGAGATGATCTCTTACAGACAGTGAACAAAATCATTTTGGAATTCAGTAACCCAGAACACCACTGGCTTCTGCCTCTCTAAAAGACAAGCATTACATCATACAGCATCTTAGGCCTGTATGATAAATTTCTCCATCTTTCTGTCTACCTCCTCTCTGATGTTTCCAGTGATATATTGGACTTATAGCTGTCTTTATTCACTTACTATAAAAATGCATGAATCTACTTCCATATTGAAACATGGGATTTGGGATGACTTTAATTGTGTTCCCAGACTCGCAAATTTATTCAACAATAAATTTGTTCTCCATTTTTTCCATTTGAGCTGAGTGCTGATGTTTTTCCAATCACATAAAAGTAATTCTAAAGAGTAAACAATTGATTCAGTTGGTTATATCCATATACTCATTCATGTATATATGTGTGACAGGAACTCCACATGAAGATTATCAGGTCCAATGCAACAGGGCCCAGAGGGTTCTACAGTGTCTGAAGCACCACCAAGGACAATGCATGGCTTGAACTTAGGTCCTCTACATATAAGTAGTTGAAGGGATGATTAGGCTTCATGTGGGTCCAGTAGTTAGGGAAGAGGAAGATAACTCTGACATGCAATATGTTTTCTGATTGTTGATCACTTTCCCCTGATTGTGCTACCCTAACAGACCACAGGGGATGGAGACAACTCACTTACCCTAAGACTACAGGAGCTGCAGTGTGTATTTATGGGAAAAGATAGGGGAGGGGGATGTGGGAGAGAGGGTGGAATTGGGAGTAAAGAAGGGTGCAACATATTACTAAGATGTGAATTGATTTAATTAGTAAAAATATTCAAGTGAAAAGGTATGGTAATAAATGAGATGCTCCTCCTCAAATCCCAGAGAGCTCTGTCAAATATGGAATTAATTTAATGAAAAAGGCTTTCTCTGACAGACATCTGGAGTCATTAGCTATGCCTATCCACAAATAAAATGGACAGAAATGGCCTTTTCTTTGATCATATTTTAACTGCGGTAATGCTGAAAACTGAACAATGAATTGCCACATGTTTCTCCCACCAGTTTGTCCCTGCCCAACCTATGGAAATTGTAGAATTAAATGCCATACTCTGCTTGGCTAGGGTAGGTGAATTTTCCCAAGTGCCTCCTTCATAAAAAAATCTTTCAGGCCTCATGAGTCTGGTGTTTGGAGGCCGATGATGCCCTGTGTGGCAGTTGAAGCCTTAATGTTGTTTGGTGTGGCATCAAAAGACTGCCAAACTCTGATGGCTATGAAGTCTTTGAGATTGCCATGGAGGATCTCCGACTGGGTGCCAGGGATCTGTTAAGTCTCTGTCATTTTGACAGATATAAAAGAAATTTGGATTATACTGCCTGCTCAAATTTCTCTCAGATCTCTTGACATGTTGACAGTATGGCTAGTCTTGTCATAGTTACAAAATCAAACTTTTTAATGTCCTTTCATTCCTGCTGAAGATATACCTCAATGCTTCTCATTGTGCTGAAATCTTATCTGCCATTACACATTCAGAGAGAGGAAAGGCTGTTCATTTTGTAGCCCAGAACCATCCTTTTTGGTACCCCAGCTTTAGCTCTAAAGCATGAGTCTAACCCAGCTGTTTACATACACTTGCTTTTCCTAAAGTGAGGATTTCAGAATAGATTACAGATTGTGGACATGTTAATATATTTAAAATTTTATTTCTTTGTGTAAACTACTTCAAGGAATTAAGACTAGATCCACCTATCACAGGACAAACAGAATCTAGATTAAGACTTCTGTCAATTAACAATTCAGTCTTTTCTGTCTCTTGTCTATCTCTGAGGATTGGCTCTTTCCTTCCTCCTGTGTTGGAATCCCTTCTCTCTCCAGCGGCAGTGAGCTACTGAACTATGGTTTCTCCATCTTGTGAAAGCATTCCTAAGAGTCCCTTACTTCCAAAATAAATTAGGAATTCTAGTGTGTCTGTTTTTCTATTTAAGTACTCCATAACAATACAAGTACCAGGACCACAGGCTTGTATGTTTGTTTCCTGCTCAGAGAGGAAATATGTATTGAGGTTTCAATAAGGTACTTTTCATCAAAGGACCACACTAATCCCAAAATTGATGTTCAGATGAACATGTGTACCATTTATAGTATCAACTAAACAATAGAAATATGAAAAAGCCTAATGACTCCTCTACAGTATCATAAATAACCAACAACCTAACTCACAGTTTATCAGAGAGATAAAGTGGCAGATGAATACTTCAGAAAGTAAAGAGATGAACAACAGAAAAGAAGACAGAATCAAGCAATGAATTCAACTGGGCATTGAGACAAGAATCAACAGTTTCCAGGAGAACTTCGATGAGGGATAGAATAAACAGCAATACACAGACAATGCTCAGTACCATGTAAAATAAATCCTAAGATAAAACTGATATTCTGAAGGAGGAGAAAGACAGAAAGGTTGGAAATGAAAATCATAGAGCTTCCAATCAAATCACAGAACACTGGGTTTCCAGCAGATCTAAGTAGAAGACAGAATATGGGCATGAAACACACGAATTTCAGAACACTATATTACAATGTCAATGATAAATAAATAAGTAATGATTATGACCACAGCGTCTAAACTCTGAGATACTTTAAAGATACTAAAGCCAGAATATGAGAAACATGAGATCCTAAGAGTTGTACTGAAGACATAGGGATATTCAAGTTCAATTTAGCAGAACTCTCCAAGTCTCTGGAAAGAAACAGATATTCAAACATAAGATCTTTAGATGGCTAAATAGACCTGAGAAGAATGGAAACTTATCAGGACATATTAGAGTCAGTGTGTTATTAATATATAAGCCTGACCATGGAATCACACCATGGATCAGACACAAAAGTTAGGTTTTCCTATCCCTGATTTATTTCTGGCTGGAAACATAACACAGAGAAGTGTAAATGTTTGCAATGCACAATGAAGCAGAAAAAAAATGTGAATTTTTTCCTGTGCTGCAAATCTGTCTAAACAATTGTCGAGCTATATTTTAGGTAATTGGACTCGAGAATTCGATACTACGATGGAGCAGCTGAGAGTGGCCATTGTCACAGTAAATTCTACCAGAGTAGACGCAGGACTAGCCACAGGATTATCAACATGGATTGCTACAGCCATGAATCATCTGAAGGAATGGGCGGGCATGGGAGTGTTAGCAGGCCTTCTGGTGTTGGTCTCCTTGGTTTGCCTGTGGTATATATGCAAGATTAGAGTCTCACAACAGTGTGATGCAGCCATGATCATTCAGGCCTTTACAGCCATTGAAGCAGGACATTCTCCCCAAGCATGGTTGGATACCATAAAAAGCTAAAATGATACGCTCAGGATGCGAGGCTAAGCACTGCACTCAGGGTCAGCCACTTTGGACACAGAGAAGAGCATGTCTGATTGCATGCGGGTTGATGCCCCAGGTCCTGCCTCTGAGAAAAAGGTATCGGACGGTTCTGATGCTCTTTGGGTGGATGACACCTAAATGAACATCAGTACAAAGTCCCAATTTATTTCTAATATCAGAGATCAGACCTCTACTCTTGCCTGATGCGTCTAAAACAAAAAGGGGGAACTGTAGAGAGCTGCGGAATGCTATGCCTTAAAGATGGAGCTGGTTTCCGCCTTCCACCTTCCCGATGGTGAGTGCTCTCTGTCACGAACAACTCCACATTCGGCTAAGGCCGAGGATCTGGCTTGCTTCCATGCGTCTAAAACAAAAAGGGGGAACTGTAGAGAGCTGCGGAATGCTATGCCTTAAAGATGGAGCTGGTTTCTGCCTTCCACCTTCCCGATGGTGAGTGCTCTCTGTCACGAACAACTCCACATTTGGCTAAGGCCGAGGATCTGGCTTGCTTCCATGTATGTGGACCTATCTGCATTGCCCCCATGGCACGCCTGGGTTGGCTACCCAGAGGCTATTTAAGCTGTGGGCTGGCTTTCCCCAGGGTCCGAGGATTGTTCAATGTTCCTGAATAAACTGCATTGAAAAAAAAAATGTGAAACTGTTTTTCACATTGTCCTCTATCTAGTTCATTATTCTCAATGGAATTACATGTGTTTAGCAGGTCATGTACTGTCTTTTAACCAGAACAACCATAGCACATTCAAGCAAGTACTCACAGATCGGCATTCCATAGTTGACTTGGTTCTCTGTCAAAAACATTCCGGACATTATAATGTAGGTCAAGTGGGATGGAAATGGGAATAAATGTAGCAAGGTTAACGTCTGCCTCCATGTAGTTGTTGGGCCCCCAGTAATAACCACAACTGAGCAGAGGCATCCTCATTGATGTAAACAAAGGTTTCAGGAGGAGGCTGAGACAAAGCAAAGGAAGGGACATGTCAGACCCTTCACTATGCAGAGACAGACCCCTGCATTGAGGCTGATCCAAGGAGATTCTTGGCTTAGGTCCTGTAACAGGCTCAGACCTCAGCAGTGTTAGAGAAGACTTTGTATGCTACAGCTGCTTCCTACTGTTGCTTCAGGCTCTTAGTCTGTGCATACCCAAAGTTTTACATGACAGGTCAGTACAAACACTGTAGCAAAGTCCAGACAACTGAGGGTCATAGTACTGAGATATTTCTGTCACTGTAGCCAGACTTGCTCTGAATTTGCTGTCTTTTTGTTGTTCTATTTCCCTGTCATCCATGTACTCTTGGAATCCCATAGCCCTGGGGCTCTACATCTGGTTCCTCCAGGTGAAAAACATGTTTGGTTCTTTCTTTCTTCTACAACCTGTATGATTTCATCATGGTCCACAGTGACTTTGGAGAACACCAGGGTCTGAGACAAAATTGTAGGTCATAAAAAAAACAAACAAACAAAAACAGCTTGTTTGTTTTGGATTGCTGTTGTGAAGGGTACTTTGAACATTTGATTTCCTTTAGTAAGGGGACAGGGGCAGTCACTCTTTGATCACTTTGCTACCTCTTTGATCACTTCTTTCAGTCAAAGTGGCTAAACTAAGCAACAGGGAAAGTAGATCCCGACAATTTTGATGAGACTTGATAGGCTACAGTAAGATAGTAGAGGAGGAGGACATCCCTTATCAGTGGACTAGAATAGGGACATTGGTTACATCACGGTACTTTATGTCCTTTGTGGCTATTGTGAAGGGTGTTGTTTTCCCAATTTCTTTCTCAGCCCTTTTGTCTTCTGTATACAGGAGTGCTACTAATTTTTTTGAGTTGATTTTGTATCCGGGCACTTGGCTGAATAGATTTATCAGCTGTAGGTGTTCCCTGGGAAAATTTTTGGGGTCACTCAGGTCTACTACCATATATCATCTGCAAATTGTGACATGACATGAACTCATGGGCTGGCTCTTTGATCACCTCCATGTGAGGGGGTAGCAGCCTTACCAGTCCACAGAGGAAAACAATGAAGCCAGTCCTGATGAGCCTTGATCGACTTGTGTCAGATGGAAGAGGATGAAGTCCTACAATATCATTGGACTGGGGGAGGGGCATAGGAGAAGAAAAGGGAGGGTGGGATTGGGAGGGGATGGGGAGGGTGCTACACCTGGGATACAAAGTGAATAAACTGTAATTAATAATAGTAATAAAGAATTCTTTATTTAGAATTATATTGTGTATTATTCGTATTGTATATTTTCTTGATATCTAATTTTTCTTTTGACTTATTTATTCATTTGAATATTAGAATATATTTGGGTGTGTAGTTGGTGAACGTATTTTAGCTTTTTGTACACTTCTTCATTTTCAGAATGATGGCGGTCCTTTGTTATGAAGAAGAATTTCAGTTATCTGCTGTAATATTGAAGATGGTTTATCTTTATGCCTGGGCAAGGGCTAGGAAGATCTCCCCTACTCATTGACAACTAAGATTAATACAACAAAACTCTCCATCATAAAAAAATGCAATCCTCATTGCAATCATTCAGTGCAATCTTCATCAAAATTCCAGACAATTCTGTTGTCAATTGTTGAAAGGACAATTGTTGCAAGGACAATTTTCAGCTTTAAATAGAAGCACAAACAAACCATGAAACCTAAAACAATCCTAAATAAGAACTGCAAGAGGGATCACCCATCCAAAGATTAAATTGAACTAAAAACTATAGTAGTAACAGCATGGTACTGGCAGAGTAACAAACACTTTGCTTGATGATGAGATGAAAAACCCATGCAGAAATCCAAATACCTATGGACAGTTAATATTTTTAAAATAAGAAATCTTGAAATAAACACTGGAAAAAAAAGACAGCATCTTCATCACATTGTTGTGGTCAAACTAGAAGTGTGCACATAAAATAATTCAAAGGATCCTTATGTATCACTCTGAACAAAACTCACCAAAATAGATTAAAGAGCTCAGTAAAATCAAGAATCAGAGAATATGATGGATGAGAAATTAAGGAATAGCATTTTTCTCTAGTCATGAGAATGTCTTTTTCATGTTTTGGACTGTGTTGGTGAGGCTTATCACTTGAGTTTTTGTTAGACTTCTTCAGCCATTTTTTATTTCTAGATATATCTCAGTTTTTCATTTTATCGATTCCTTTTGTAATAAAATGTCTTCAACTATCTTCAGTGTTTTATTTCACTTTTTGTTTCCACAGACATCATTGAGGTTTTATATATATCCTGTGCTATATCCTTGACTTATCTTTGTTTTGAAATCATTGTCTTGTTCTGTGGCTATATTGAATTCCTCAGGGTCTCCTCTAGTAGGGTTGTGGTGATTTGCTGTCTTGGGTGTTAATGATTTTGATTTCACTCTGGTGTCTAGTTATCTGGGTTTGGGATAATTGTGATTCTAGTTGTTGCTATCTTCACTTGTCTATTTTAGGTTTATGATGTTTAATTTCTTCACTTCTGTTTCTCTCTCTGGATCTTAGGAAAGGATGTTGGCTGTTTATTGTCTTGTAGAGAATTCTTCTGAGTGTGTGCCTTGATAGAGAGGTCATTAGGGATACTATCAAGAGAGTGTTCTGAGGTGTGGGTGATTACACTAAAAAATAATGATGCATAAAGATAGCCCTTACCTCAGAGTATAGGGCTGGAAAAGGTTTTGAAAGCAAATTGACCCAAAAAAATACAAGATGAAGTAGCCATTTTCATGTCTCAAAATAAGTTTTCAATCAAAATTAATCAAAAGAGATGGGGAAGAACACTTTATACTCACTAAAGGAAAAATCCACCACTACAACCATTCAATAATGAACATCTATGATGCAAATGTAAGGGTAGTGTCATTCATAAAAGAAATATTACCAAAGCTTAAATCACACATTGGATCTCACACATTAATAGTCAGAGACTTCAGCACAGACTTTCTCCAAAGGACAGATCAAGACAGAAAGTAAGTGGGGAAATAAATAAACTTACAGACATCTTGAATCAAATGGGCCTAACAGATATATACAGAACATTTCTCAGTGGCTCGGGAAACCTCCAAATTTGACCATAAAATCAGTCACAAAGCAAGCCTCAGAAGATATCAGAAGACTGAAATACCTCCATGAATCTTATTAGACATCCATGGATTAAATCTAGACTTCAACAAGAGAAACACCACATGATCATGGAAGAAACAAAGGAAGAAATAAAAGACATTTTAGTTTTCAATAAAAATGAAGGCAAAACATACCCAAGCTTATGAGACACAATGAAAGTAGTCCTAAGAGAAAAGCTCACAGCCTTTTGATAAATGAAGTGCCTTCATAAAGAAATTGGAGAGATCCCAAATTAGTAATTTAGCAGCATACTTGAAAGCTCTCTAAGAGAAGGAAGCAAACACACCAACATGTAGCAGTTGACAGGAAATATTCAGTCTTGAGGCTGGAATCAATACATTGGAAGCAAAGAGACTGATACAAAGAATCAATAAAACCAAAAGCTGATTCTTTGAAAATATCAACAAGATAAACAAACCCTTAGCCAAACTAACTAAAAGACAGAGGGAGAGTATCCAGGTAAACATCAGAAACAAAAAGGGGAACATAACTACAGACAATGAGGAAATAAAAAAAATCATTAGGACTTAACTCAAAAGCCTGTATTTTACAAAATTAAAAAATCTAAAGTAAACAAAGGATTTTTCTGGATAGATTTCACCTACCGAAGATAAATCAAGATCAGGAAAAAGTTTAAACAGTCCAATAACCACTAAGAAAATAGAAGGAATCATCAAAAACCTCCCATCAAAAAAAAAAAAAAAAAAAGCCCAGACCCAGATGGTTTTAGTGCAGAATTCTGTCAGACATTCAAAAAAGAACTAATACAGATACTCTTCATATTGTTCTACAAAATAGAAACAGAAGGAACATTGCCAGATTCATTCTATGAGGCCACAGTCATGCTGAAACCTAAACTACATAAAAACCCAACAAAGAAAGATAATTCCAGACCAATTTCATGCATGAACTTCCATGTAAAAAAACTCAATAAAATACAAACTGAATCCAAGGACACATCATATACATTATCCCAGGGATGCAGGGATGGTTCAACATACAAAATGTCTTCAATGTAATCCACCACATTAAAAAATTTAAAGAAAAAATCACTGTCATCTCATTAGATGGAGAAAATGTGCTTGATAAAATCCAACATCCCATCATGATGAAAATCTTAGAGAGATTAAGGATACAATATCTACATTTAAACATAATAAAGACTATATACTGCAAGCTAATTGCAAGCATCAGAATAAATGTGGAAAAATTCAAAGCAATTTCATTAAAATCAGGGACAGAAGAAGAATGTCCACTCTTTCTGTACCTCTTCAATATAGTACTTTAAGTTCTAGCTAGAGCAATAAGACAATGAAGGGAGATCAAGGGCATACAAATCAGCAAGGAAGAAGTCAAAATATTGCTATTTTCGGACCAGGTGTCAGTGTATGTAAGCGACCCCAAACATTCCACAAGAGAACTCCTATAGCTGATAAACAGCTTCAGCAAAGTAGCTGGATACAAGATTAATGTTTTAAAAAAATCCATAGCCCTCCTGTACATAAGGGACATATGTGTTGAGAAAGAAATTAAGAAAACTTCACCATTCATAATATCCACAAATGTTATAATGTATCTTGGTGTGACTCTAACCAAATAAGTGAAAGACCTGCATGAAAAGAACTTCAATGGTCTGAAGAAAGAAAATGAAGATGTCAGAAAATGGAAGGATCTCCCAATTTCCTGGATCCATAGGATTAACATAGTGAAAATGGCCATCTAACCAAAGGCAATCTACAGATTCAATGCAATCACATCAAAATACTAATGCAGTTCTTTTCAGATCTTGAAAGAACAATTCTAAACTTTATATGGAAGAATAAAAAAACCCAGAACAGCTTAAACAGTCCTAGACAACAAAAGAACTTCTGGAGTTATCTACATCCCTGACTTCAAGCTACAACACACAGCAATAGTAATAATACTGCATGGTGCTGGCATAGAGATAGACTGGTTGGTTGATCAATGGAATTGAATCAAAGACGCAGAAATAAACCCACATACCTTTGGTCAATTGATTTTTGACAAGGAAGCCAGAACCGTACAATGGAAAAAACACAGCCTCTTCAACAAACCATGATGGTCTAACTATCTCTGCATGTAGAAAAATGCAAATAGATATATATTTTTCTCCCTGAAAAAAAAATCTCAAATCCAAGTGGATCAGAGACCTCAATATAACTGCAGAAATACTAAATCTGTTAGAAGAGAAACCTGGAAAGAGCCTTGAACTCATTGGCACAGGAGACAACTTTCTGAAAAGAACACCAACAGATCTATAAGGAGTAAACACTATCAATGGAACTAAATGTCAATCTACACATTAGGAAAAGAACACATCAATCCTATTTTCAACAAATATCGAAACGATACAATGGACTCAAGAAATCAAACTACAATAAAAAATGACCCAATTAAATAATTTTACAGAACTAAACAAAGAATTTTCAACAGTGAAATCTTGAATGGCTTAGAAGCACTTAAAGAAATGCTCACCTTCCATCATCATCAGAGAAATGCAAATCAAAATTACTCTGAGATTCTATCTCATACCCAGTCTGAAAGGCTAAGATCAAAAATCTCAAGTTGTAGCAGATCCTGGTGAGGATGAGGACAAAGGGGAACAAGCCTTCCTTGCTGGTGTGAGTGGAAACTTTTACAAGCACTTTGGCAATCAATCTAGCGATTTCTCAGAAATTTGGAAAGAGCTAGCTATACCACTAATGGATATATCCCCCAAAGAAGCTCTATAAGAAGGACACCTAATCAACTACATTCATAGCAGTTTTATTTGTAATAGTCAGAATCTGGAAACCACTTAGATGTCCCACAACTGAAGAATGGATAAAGAAACCGTGGCACATTTACACAAAAGCATATACTCAGCCATTAAAAACAAAGCAATCAACTTCCACTGCTTTCCCCAGCCATCTGTGAGATTATCTGAATTCTCTGTTTCTTATCGGGGAAAGAAATCTTACTCTGAGCCTGCATAGACACACCTTACCCACTCCACCCCATCCCCTCCTCCATATTGGCTACATATGACAACAATTTCACGATCAGATCGGGACCCCTGAGAAAAAGAAGTTTCTCTAGGATTACAGTAATCAGAATAGAATAGGATAGAATAGTGTCATAGTGATTATGACATTTAAGGAGACCACAGGCCGCAAATGCACACCCTCATGGTTTTATAAATGTTAAATGCACCTGGGTCAGGCCTGCACAGGTAGATGATGAGAGACATTTAAGGGTGAGGGGAGGAAGACCCTCTCCTCCTCTTCAGGGATGCTCTCCAAGCTCAGACACACATAGGAACCTTCGCAGAGGAATTCATCCAAACCCTTGGACGAGAGAAGTTCTGGAGGAGTTTTGAATTCCCTGCAGTCACCAGAGCGGTTAGTGCCACCTGAATTCACTATGCCAATTTCGTGAGAAAAAATTTGAAGCCACTGCCTGACCTCCACATGGGCTGAGATGCTGTGGCTCCTTCATGGGTCTTTCTCGAGTTCTGTTTAAATCCCTCAGTTTCCTATTCTTGTATTTGAAGAATGACTGACACAAAGGAACACAGAGAACATTACAATATGACAATGGAAATCATATTTCTTTCCCATAAGCCAAGTTCGGGAAACTGCCACTGTAGTGAAAGACTGTTGACATAGAGCCTCTTTTTCCTTTCTTCAGTAAGATCTGACTGAAGCCTGGCCTGTGAGTTCAAGGCGAGCCTGGTCTACAGAGTCCTGGACAGCCTAGAAAAACAAAAACAAGCAAACAAACAAAATCCAACCATCCAAAACAAATCAAAACAGACAAACACAAACAGCTGCTATGGGAAGTTGAAATTGTATGTATTTTACTATATAAAATTTAGGAAATAAACCCAGCTTCTATCTTGTCATGGCCTTAACTCAACCTTCACATCCACACTCACTTTTCTCTCTGTTCCCCAGTGCCTCCTACTGAGGAAAATAACTGCTGAGGTCCTAGTGAGTACTATTTCTCTTCTATTTCTTCTGCAACAATTTCACAGTTGAATCATATAAGGACAGGCTGGAAAGGGCAGCAACTGAACCTCTTTTTAGATAGGATTCACTACAGAGCAGTTGCATCAGAGGCAAGAGAAACGATTCGGCCATGAGACAAGCAGCCTTGGATTCATCCCTGGCTTGGGTTTCAATTCTGATCTGATGCGGCATCAAAGGGTTCCATTATTTCTCTTCCTTTGTTTTCCCTCTCTGCCACCCGCACCCCAATGAATCATGTCCCTGCCCTTCGATGATGAGCTCACTAGAATGAGGTCATGGGCCAACAACCTACTCCTCTCTGTAGTCTTCCCACCAGCAACGAGAAACCATAACCATGAATTACATTATCCAGTGGTTCTTTGGAATGTATAAAGCAGAGCCTTGTGATTTTGCCAACTTTTCAAGATGTGCATACACGAGTGTAAGGCTGTGTCAACTCTATATGCACTCTCATCTGACGATTAAAGGTTTGTTTTTTAGTAACATAAGTCTGGTGTCCTGCACTACTAGGGTACTGTGTGAACAAACAATCCATAAATATATAAAATATATCTATATAAATATATGTATATAAAAACCAATCAATAAATATATAATATATAATTATATATATATGGTATACATAATATATATAAAATATATCACTATAACTATATTAATATATTTATATAAAATAACAATCCATAAATATATAAAATATATAATATATATACAATTACATATAAATATATGTTATACAGTATATAATATATCACATATCTATATTAATATATATATAATATATTAAAAATAAATTTTGTAAACCCAATTAAGAAAAAATCACTATGCTTCTGCTCACTGAATGCTTTATAATATTAACACATCATGACTTCTGAATCATGGGAGGGTAGCAATTCTTTCCTATTTTCTTATAAGTGCTTGTTATGTTTTGTTTTTGTTTTTTTACAATTCTGTTTTATTTGGGGGTGTTTAAGCCTCAGCCTCCCCATTGTGGGGAATAGGTAAAACAGATCGCTTTACTTCTCTGGGCTGTTGTTGATCAAGGGTCCTTTGAGAGTCTCCATATTGGTCCCCATCAACTGCAGATACAGCCACCTTCTCTCTACTCCAGGATGTGCTCAGAGGCCCTCTCAGTGCACGAGGCAGGCCTGTTATCAGCTGTCAAAAAGCCATGTCCTGAGAGACCATTAATAGGTGTGGATGAACTATGTGCAAACTGAAATCCCACACTCAGGATTAAGATGGAAACAAATTCACACAACATTCCCAGCACTTCCATTCTGTCTCCTCACTGTGGCCTCCAACTGTCGGGAACCCATTTGACTCCAATCAGGCTTGTTACCCTGAATAAAAGGAGGAGGCCACCACCCAGGTTCTAGTTATGCAAAAGCCAAAATAGACAGAGACACTGGACACATATAGAAGTAGGACCAACTTCCAGGGGCAGCTCAACCAAAACCACCATTATCCCAAAAGGACTTAAATCAATGTGTCTTTTAAGGACTGGGGAGACATCTCAGATATGTCTATGTGCTGCCGAACTTGCTCTTGTGTATTTTTACTGGCTGAATGCATTGTTAAATCAGGCCACTAGGAAACATTTTTGTTTCCATTCAAGCGAGTCCTTGCACAACCAAGAGTTCACCTAGTGACTTAATATCCTTCCTTCAAAAATCAGACTGGTATGCAGGGCCCATATCCTTCCTATATAGTCAGTTCCTGCACCTTCTCCAAACATGTCCATTTCCAAGGGAAACCATCTCATTAAGGGCCTCCTCCACAGCCAAAATTTGCACTGTTTCCTTTTGGAGACATTGAGGTGAGAACTTTTTTTTCAGATTACAGGCCTCGACTTCCCCTCCAAAGTTCAATATAATCTTGTTCAGTTTAAGTGAGGACTGTGTTTTCAGAACAGCCCCTGGTAAGAACTTCTGGAAGGTTTGTACTTTGGGAGCCAAGGTGACCCTGACCAGGCTGTGGATAGGCCTGTCTTTTAAGTGGTTCACGAGCATACTGGCTCCCTTCAAATTCTTTGGATCTGCACCAAACAGAGCATATGTTTTAAGCTTTAAACCTTAAAGAGAAACCCATGAGTTGTTTTTTTTTTAATATTTATTCATTTATACATGAGCACTCTGTCTGAATATATGCCTGTATGAAACAAGAGAGCACCAGATCCCATTGTAGACAGTTGTGGGTCATCATGTGGGCTGCTGGGAATTGAACTCCAGACCATCTGGAAGGGCAGCCAATGCTCTTCACCACTGAGCCATCTCTCCAGCACCCACCCATGAGTTTTTAAATAAGATAAGGCCATTCTGCTCTTCAGCCCTTAAGTTCTGGTTTCTCATGGTTCCCCATCAAAGCACCCTCACCAAATAAATAAAAGTGTCCGGCTTTTTGTGCATAATTTTTATCTGCAGGGAAAACCTCCCCAAGACCTGCACATGCACACACACACACACACACACACACACACACACACACAACCTCTCTCATTGGTCCTTGCAGGCACACGGTTTTTCACAGGTACCAGGTGAAACTTAGGTGCAGTTATCTGAGCCCAGCATGAAGCCACAAAACAAAAATATTGTTTCTTGAAATTTCTCTGATAGGGGAGGTCCTCCTCCCCTTTCATCTGACCCTAGCCTATCAGGTCTCATCAGGACTGGCTGCATTGTATTACTCTGTGGCCTGGTCAGGCTGCTCCCTCCCCCCGTAGGAGGAGGTGATTAAAGAGCCAACTACTGATTTCATGTCAGAAACAGTCCCTGTTCCCCTTACTAGAGTTCCCACATGGATACTGAGCTGCCATGGGCTACATCTGAGCAGGAGTTCTAGGTTATCTCCATGCATGGTCCTTGGTTGGAGAATAAGTCTCAGAAAAGATGGAGTGGGGCATGGATGGAAATGAGGGAGCAAGGGTGAGATCAGGAGAGATTGAAGGAGGGGCCTATAGATGGGATAGAGAGTGAATAAACTTGGAATATTATAAAAAATAAAATGTTAAAAAAATCATTTATATTCAGAAATGAAATGTATAAGGAACTCAGTCTCAACCCAAATTTTGTTAGCAGCTTTTACACTTTTTGCCAAGAGGGCATTTGCATTTATTACAAAACACAATCCATATTGTTCTCTGAGAAGACTATATGACTCCTGTGGGAGTCATTTATAAATCCTAATAAACTCCTCTGTAGTACTTGCAAATCACTGTAAACTCGACATTTCACCAAAGATGAATATGATGTAGCATAACTTAAGAATCCTGCAATCATTTTTGTCAGCATTGTTCGATTCTACTAAGTATGTTCTCTAGACATATTAATCATATTAATCATCTCACAAGAATGGGCTTCTTGGTGTATGTGATTCCTACCTTTTTTATATTATATTATATTATATTATATTATATTATATTATATTATATTATATTATATATGTATATTACTGCTAAAGCATTTAAACACCATGGTAATTTAATAAAGAATTCACCTTAATTTGTATTTTGTTCTTTAATTATAAAATGTATAAATAATTAAAAAAATGCTCTTTACTTGTTAATATTCAAGGGCACCTTCCATTTGTGGAACAGATGGGTAACTCCACTGCAGTTGAGGAATGGGCTAAGGAAGCCTGATCCACCAGGAGGAAGAAAGAGAACTGCTTACTGAGTGCTGTGGGGCCTCCGGCATGCCCTGAGATCTTGAATTTGGGAGCCTAGGGTCCCTTCCCACAGAGGAGAGCAGCAAGTGGCTGAGCGGCAAGTGTGGGAGGGCTGGGTGGTCCCGAGGCTGGGAGGACAGGCGTTAGTGCTGCTGAAATGTGAATCTCCTTAGACCTGAAGAAGGCACGGTCCTGGCCTGGAAGCCAGGGTCAGGGAATAACGGGCTGAGTCCCTTCCACACACTCTAACCCTAAGGGAGACACCCTAACCCTAAGGGAGCCCTCCTGTCACACAAAAATCTCTGGCCAAACAGAGCCTCTGACCGGACCTGCCAGTCAAGAGAGGGGGCGTGTTCTTCCGTGTGCCTTTGTATGGGTTCAGCTCCTGCTGCTGAGCAAGTTCTCAGGGTTCCAGGTGAAGAGCTCTGATCGCTGCCGCCGCTGCTTGGGTGCTGTAAGGGAACTGAGGCAAGCTATGAAGTTTCAACATGGTGAGTGCAGGGAGAAGAAGGCGGCTGAGCGGCGGGAGCTGGTGTGCGGGGTCTCTTCCAGGACTGGCTAGTCAGCGGCGGCCCCTGGGGAGGAACCTTGTGGTCCTGACCTCTCGCTGGAACCAGTGGTGGCATCTGAGTCACTTCACTGAGGGGATCGCATCCGCGCAGAGCGTTTGCAGCAGGGGTTCTTGTGCAGAATCATCCTCGTGGCTGGACTCCAAACTCGGAATACTTGAGTTTGTCTTCAGTGTTCCAGTTTCTCTAGTGTCTTCTACAAGTTCTGCTCTTAGCATTTAACCTTTGGGTGTGAGATCCATTCAGAGGTAGTTTTGTGGGGGTTGGAAATGGCATCTCGTGTGTTGGGTAGCACTCCAATATTAAGCTGTGATGAGGAAGAGTAGAATTGATGATGTAAAGGATTGGGAAGTATAGGCGACACTAAATAGAATTTAGCCAGGGGAGAGGACTGCCTCTCAGTCACCCCACAGGTATGCTAACCAGGCCTGTTAGAGATTAGCATGCTAGCATACACATGCTGACCGGGCTTGTCCAGAAATTTGGCTCTAACCCTAGCAAAAAAGAGAGATAAATGTGATTTACAACCAGCTACCGGGCCGATCCTCATATCAAAGAACAGGCCTCTACGCTCAAGGCGGTCTCAGGGTCACTACCAACATTATAGCCTGTGGTGACATAAAGGTGTTAAAGTAACATTTATTCCCCTGATGTAGTTTTCCTCCAGGAACTTAGTGCCTTCATCTGCTAACCTAGGCCTAGGCCTGCAAGCTTCTAGCCTCCATACAATCAAATCTAGGCTTAGAATGTTTTCATCCTCTGAGACTTGGTGCTGAATAAACTCACCCTTTCTATTTCTTTTAGAACTCTTGCTAGGCTGTTCAACTCAGCTGTTCTGGCTCAGACTCCCCTCCAGTCTGGCTTCTCTTAGTTTCTGACTGAATTGCTCTGTTTGACCTCATACTAACTTTGGCAATATGTTATAATCCTCTAGATGGTTCTCATTCTCTGGCTCTGTCTGTCTTCACCTGTGCCTAGTTTCTCTCTTCAACTTGTGTCTGTAAAAGTCTCCCAGTAAAACTTTTTTTCTGAATTCTGCAAACTCAACTTGACTGCATTGCCTCTCAACTCACTGACTCACTCAGCTGAACAGCCTGAGCAGAAATGGCTAGAACTCAAACATCTGCATGCCTCAGTTTCCTGAGGGTTAGGATTAAAGGTTTATACCATCACACCCAGACCTAAGCTTTTCTTTCCTGAAGCTTGCGCTATACCTGGCTTGCCTAGTCCACAAGGATCAGCTTATCTCTCTCTCCTGTGATTAAAGTTGTGTTTGTATTCCAACCAGACTGTATAGACCTAGAAAGTCTTTGGATTTGATCTCTTGCTAGAACAGTCATGTTCTGAATTAAAATTCATTTACCTAAAGGTCCAGATTTGTTTTTGGGAAAAGAATAGTTTTTTCCACAGGGGCAAGTCTATACTGGTTGACAACACTTTGAAAAGGAAAACAACAACAACAGAAAAAACAAACAAACAAACAAAAAATGTCTTTGTGTTCATGGCTGACATGATCAATGAAGGCATTCCATGAGGCCTTCATGTAAGAGGAATGGCATAGTTCTTTCTCAAACCCATTAACATTCTTGGCATAGCCAGTAACAGACAGGGGCCTAGGCCTTGGGAGCTTTCACTAAGTTATCCATGTATTTAGAATAAAATGGAGTTCCTTCTCAAAAGCGAGGAACATGTTTGGGAGAGCCTGTAATGGTCTGAGTCCCAGGCCTTTGGGGGGGGCATTGCTTCAGATCATAAGATACTAGCTCTTTCCACCACTTGGGGCTGTGGTTGTCACTTCCAAGGCCACTGTAGGCTTAGTTAATAATGTTCTTGAGAGACCCTGTGTTCCTCTTAATGCAGCTTTGTTTCATTAGACTCCTCATGAGTTTGTTCCTACATATGATATTTTCTGCTGACATTATAGAAGTTAACCATTTCCTTCCATTTCCCCTGTGTTGATATATTTTTTAATGTATACACCTTACCCTTGTTCATTCAAATACTGATTTCTTCTGCACCCCACCCCCAACTCTCTGGTTTCAATCTGGATATTGCATTGTGATACTCATTTTAGGCATCCTGTCTCAACTCTTGTGTAAACAGGACAATATAAAGCAACTAGACACAGTGTTGAGCAGGGAGGAGGCAGAGGACAGGAAAGAGGGGAGGAGCCAGAAAGCAGGAATGAGTGGGAGGAGAAGGGGTGAGAGGAGAGTGAGGAGAGCAGAGCTGGAGGAGAGATCTTGGAGGACATGGAACATGAACCAGACCTAAGATTTCACAAAAAGCAAGTTTAATGTGGGAAATCTAAATATTAGGAAACTGAGGGCTTGGAGGTTTAGGAGGGAGTAAATATTGCCCAGCATTGTGTTCTAGGTTAACAAAAGCTAAGTCTCTGTGTGGTGATTTGGTTATACAGCTGTTTAAGATTAACTGCAAGCATTACTGGTAGATAAACCAATAGTAAATATTAATCTTCTCCTACAAAACCCTTGAAAGTAGTATACCAGATGTTATTCTTGAGAAGCTAACATGGCCATGGACCTCTCAGAGGCTGAACCACCAACTAAATAGTATTCATGGGCTGGACATAGAACCCCTCCACATATGTAGCAGATGTGTATCTTGGTCATCATGTAGCTCTCCTAACAATGGGAGTCCTGGCTGTTTCTGACTCTGTACCTGGGTTTGGATCACTTTCCTCCACCTGGACTGCCTTGCCTAGCTTCAGTGGGAGAGGGTAAAATTGGTTCCATTTAGACTTGATGCATCAGGGTATGTTAGTACTTAAGTGGGGAAGGAGATCTGCTCCTATGAGGATAGAGGTAGGGAGGAGTGGGGTGTGGGGATGAGACAGGGAGGAAAGGAGGGTGGATTTTTCCATCTGGCTGTTAAGTGATTAAATAAATGAACTGAAGGATAAAAAGGCTTACTCAGCTTAACACATAGCTTGTATAAGACATCCCCACCCCAGCTTTTATTTTTTCCAATGTTGCCTTTTTCTCTTCTGGCACACTCACTTCAGGACCCTGTCACTGAAGAATGACCTGCTGTTTGAGGGCACTAGTCTACTTCTGGCAATATTTTTGCTGTGTAAATCTTTCTAAGTGGCTAGACTTACAAGTCTCCAGTCCCCATTTAAATTGTTATAAACATAACCTGGGGACTGAACCTAAAAGTGACTTAAAGGTTACAAGATATGTGTAATGCAAAATTTTGTCCACAGCTGGCTCCTTTTGAGCATTGGCCAGAGCTGAATGTATGCTGTCATTAATTGCATGCTGTCTTAATCTTTTAATTGTGTTTGCAGTGATTTCTCCTTGGGAGGGGATATTAATTCTAGACCAGCTGCATCTTCAGCCTGGTAGATAAATGTTTCCAAGACAAGCTATTCAGACTGAGGTCACCTTCATCCCAGTCTGTTTCTTCCTAGGGCAATGACCTTGATTTCCTCTTGATTAAACTTTCTAAATTCTTTAGTTAAAGGGCTGTACCAAAAAAGAACTTTATAATTTGAATTAGTGATATACTGTCCATTGTAGTTACAGTGAAAGGATTTCCATGTGGAGCATGGTTTCTGCCTTCTGTTCAGAACAGGAAGAACATTTTTTATGTACAATTGCTGGGTGAAACAGGATAGGCAATAGCTAGATCAAGGACTAAAATTTAAGGCAGTCAGCTGCAGGGGTCACCCTATGAAGAAGGACATGATCCCCACAGGGTTAGTGAGAT
>NW_026843589.1:94483-117036 GCF_030254825.1 Meriones unguiculatus | reverse complement strand
GAACCCGCGGAGCGAGAAAAGCCCGCGAGACCCGCCCCGCGCCGGCGCAGAAGCCCTCAGCGCCCCGTTTCCGACCCCCCCCCCCGCCGCCCGCAGTGCGCCGCCCCGTGGACGCTGCCCAAGGAGAAGGACCTGCGGCCTCCGCCCGAGCTGCCACCGCCGCCCTCGGAGGAGATGCTGCGGGCGCTGGCGCACCAGTTCGAGTCCCGCACCCGGAGCGACTTCCGGAGCCAGGAGGAAGGTGGGCGGGGCCGCGGGGAGGAAGGGGGCGGGGCCTCCCCATCAAAATGGCCGCTCCCAGCATCAGGGCCACAATCTAGTGATGGCTCCGCCCACGGGGGGCGTGGCCTCCCCCCCTAAAAATGGCCGCTCCCAGCCTCTGGACCACAGCCCAGTCGTGGCTCCGCCCACAGGGGGCGTGGCCTCCCCCTCAAAATGGCTGCTCCCATCATCAGGACCACAGGCCCGGGCGTGGCTCCACCCACGGGGCGGAGCCTCCCTCTCAAAATGGCCGCTACCAGCATCAGGACCACAGTAGGGATGGCTCCGCCCCATCAAAATGGCCACTCACAGCCTCAGGACCACAGACCAGGCGTGGCTCCGCCCACGGGGGCGTGGCCTCCCCCTCAAAATGGCCGCTCCCAGCCTCAGAACCACAGCCCATGGGATGGCTCCGCCCATGGGGGCGTGGCCTCCTCAGCATCAGGACCACATTTCCACATCCCTTCATCCCCACATCCTCCCGAATCCCCCTCATCCCCCCATCCCCACATCCCCCCACATCAGGACCAAAGTAGGGATGGCTCCGCCCCATCAAAATGGCCGCTCCCAGCATCAGGACCCCAGCCCCAGGGATGGCTCCGCCCACGGGGGCGTGGCCTCCTCAGCCATCAGGACCACATCCCCACATCCCCTTCATCCCCACATCCTCCCGAATGCCCCATGCCCCCATCCCCCCACATCTCCCCATCCCCACATCCCCCAAAATTTCCACATCCCCACATCCTCCCGAATCCCCCACATCCCCACATCCCCACATCCTCTCCCATCCCCTTCATCCCCTTCATCCCCCATCCCCCTATCCCCCATCCCCACATCCCCACATCCCCACTTTCCCCCACATCCCCACATCAGGACCACAGTAGGGATGGCTCCGCCCCCCTCAAAATGGCCGCTCCCAGCATCAGGACCAGAGTCCAGGCGTGGCTCCGCCCACGGGGGCGTGGCCTCCTCAGCATCAGGACCACATCCCTGTATCCCTTCATCCTCACATCCTCCCGAATCCCCCACATCCTCTCCCATCCCCCATCCCTCCATCCCCCCATCCCTCCATCCCCACATCCCCCATCCCCCACATCCCCTCATCCCCCCATCCCCACATCCCCCCACATCAGGACCACAGTAGGGATGGCTCCGCCCCCTCAAAATGGCCGCTCCCAGCATCAGGACCAGAGTCCAGGCGTGGCTCCGCCCACGGGGGCGTGGCCTCCTCAGCATCAGGACCACATCCCCGCATCCCTTCATCCTCACATCCTCCTGAATCCCCCCACATCCTCTCCCATCCCCCCATCCCCACATCTCCCCATCCCTCCATCCCCCCATCCCTTCATCCCCCACATCCCCCATCCCCACATCCCCTCATCCCCCCCATCCCCACATCCCCCCCACATCAGGACCACAGTAGGGATGGCTCCGCCCCCTCAAAATGGCCGCTCCCAGCATCAGGACCAGAGTCCAGGCGTGGCTCCGCCCACGGGGGCGTGGCCTCCTCAGCATCAGGACCACATCCCTGTATCCCTTCATCCTCACATCCTCCCGAATCCCCCACATCCTCTCCCATCCCCCATCCCCCCTCATCCCCCATCCCCTCCATCCCCACATCCCCCATCCCCACATCTCCTCATCCCCCCATCCCCACATCCCCCCCACATCAGGACCACAGTAGGGATGGCTCCGCCCCCTCAAAATGGCCGCTCCCAGCATCAGGACCAGAGTCCAGGCGTGGCTCCGCCCACGGGGGCGTGGCCTCCTCAGCATCAGGACCACATCCCTGTATCCCCTTCATCCTCACATCCTCCCGAATCCCCCACATCCTCTCCCATCCCCCATCCCTCCATCCCCCCATCCCTCCATCCCCACATCCCCCATCCCCACATCCCCTCATCCCCCACATCCCCACATCCCCCCACATCAGGACCACAGTAGGGATGGCTCCGCCCCCTCAAAATGGCCGCTCCCAGCATCAGGACCAGAGTCCAGGCGTTGGCTCCGCCCACGGGGGCGTGGCCTCCTCAGCATCAGGACCACATCCCTGTATCCCTTCATCCTCACATCCTCCCGAATCCCCCACATCCTCTCCCATCCCCCCATCCCTCCATCCCCCCATCCCTCCATCCCCACATCCCCCATCCCCCACATCCCCTCATCCCCCCCATCCCCCACATCCCCCCCACATCAGGACCACAGTAGGGATGGCTCCGCCCCCCTCAAAATGGCCGCTCCCAGCCTCAGGACCAGAGTCCAGGCGTGGCTCCGCCCACGGGGGCGTGGCCTCCTCAGCATCAGGACCACATCCCTGTATCCCTTCATCCTCACATCCTCCCGAATCCCCCACATCCCCTCATCCCCACATCCTCTCCCATCCCCCCCATCCCTCCATCCCCCCCCATCCCCCCATTCCCGGCCCCCCGTGACGACCCCCCCGCCCTGACCCGCCGTCTCCCCCCCCTCCCCCCCCCGCAGCGAAGAGGACCATGCAGGCGCCCCCCGCGCCCCAGTGGCGCCAAGTCGGTCCCTCCCCCCAGCCCCTGGACACGGAGGTGCGCTGTCACTACAGGGTCCCCGCCGCCATCCCCGAGCTGCACAACACCGGGGAGTTCCGCTCCACCCGGAGGGTGGCCGCCCAGGGCCTAGGTGAGCGAGCAAGCGAGCGAGCGAGCCGGGGCCTAGGTGAGCGAGAGCGAGCCGGGGCCTAGGTGAGCGAGAGCTAAGGCCCAGGTGAGCGAGAGCTAAGGCCCAGGTGAGCGAGCCGGGGCCTAGGTGAGCGAGAGCTAAGGCCCAGGTGAGCGAGCCGGGGCCTAGGTGAGCGAGAGCTAAGGCCTAGGTGAGCGAGCCGGGGCCTAGGCGAGCGAGAGCCAAGGCACGGGGCCACCAACCCCCCTGGGGGGACATTTAGAGAGACCAAAAGCAAACGAACCTAGAGCAGCGGCGGGTTCAGAGGTGGATTTATTGTCACTTCCGGAAGTTTAGGCCGCTTCGTTACCGGAGTCGGGGGGTTTTCAGGTGACCGTTATATCTTCATAGGTAGATGATAGATAGATGATAGATAGATGATAGATGATAGATAGATGATAGATAGATGATAGATAGATGATAGATAGATGATAGATAGATGATGGATAGATGATAGATGATAGATAGATGATAGATGATAGATGATAGATAGATGATAGATAGATGATAGATAGATGATAGATAGATGATAGATGATAGATAGATGATAGATAGATGATAGATGATAGATAGATGATAGATGATAGATAGATGATAGATAGATGATAGATAGATGATAGATGATAGATGATAGATAGATGATAGATAGATGATAGATAGATGATAGATGATAGATAGATGATAGATGATAGATGATAGATGATAGATGATAGATAGATGATAGATAGATGATAGATGATAGATAGATGATAGATAGATGATAGATAGATGATAGATAGATGATAGATGATAGATAGATGATAGATAGATGATAGATAGATGATAGATGATAGATAGATGATAGATAGATGATAGATGATAGATAGATGATAGATAGATGATAGATAGATGATAGATAGATGATAGATAGATGATAGATGATAGATAGATGATAGATGATAGATAGATGATAGATAGATGATAGATAGATGATAGATAGATGATAGATAGATGATAGATGATAGATAGATGATAGATAGATGATAGATAGATGATAGATGATAGATAGATGATAGATAGATGATAGATAGATGATAGATAGATGATAGATAGATGATAGATAGATGATAGATGATAGATAGATGATAGATAGATGATAGATAGATGATAGATGATAGATAGATGATAGATAGATGATAGATGATAGATAGATAGATGATAGATAGATGATAGATAGATGATAGATAGATGATAGATAGATGATAGATAGATGATAGATAGATGATAGATGATAGATAGATGATAGATAGATGATAGATAGATGATAGATGATAGATGATAGATAGATGATAGATAGATGATAGATGATAGATAGATAGATGATAGATAGATGATAGATAGATGATAGATAGATGATAGATAGATGATAGATAGATGATAGATGATAGATAGATGATAGATAGATGATAGATAGATGATAGATGATAGATGATAGATAGATGATAGATAGATGATAGATGATAGATAGATGATAGATAGATGATAGATAGATGATAGATGATAGATAGATGATAGATGATAGATAGATGATAGATAGATGATAGATGATAGATAGATGATAGATGATAGATAGATGATAGATGATAGATGATAGATAGATGATAGATAGATGATAGATAGATGATAGATAGATGATAGATAGATGATAGATAGATGATAGATAGATGATAGATGATAGATAGATGATAGATGATAGATAGATGATAGATAGATGATAGATAGATGATAGATGATAGATAGATGATAGATAGATAGATGATAGATAGATGATAGATGATAGATAGATGATAGATGATAGATAGATGATAGATAGATGATAGATGATAGATAGATGATAGATAGATGATAGATGATAGATAGATGATAGATAGATGATAGATAGATGATAGATAGATGATAGATGATAGATAGATGATAGATGATAGATAGATGATAGATGATAGATAGATGATAGATGATAGATGATAGATAGATGATAGATGATAGATAGATGATAGATGATAGATAGATGATAGATAGATAGATAGATGATAGATAGATGATAGATGATAGATAGATGATAGATGATAGATAGATGATAGATAGATAGATGATAGATAGATGATAGATAGATGATAGATGATAGATAGATGATAGATAGATGATAGATAGATGATAGATAGATGATAGATGATAGATAGATAGATAGATGATAGATAGATGATAGATAGATGATAGATAGATGATAGATGATAGATAGATGATAGATAGATGATAGATAGATGATAGATAGATGATAGATGATAGATAGATGATAGATAGATGATAGATAGATGATAGATAGATGATAGATAGATGATAGATGATAGATAGATGATAGATGATAGATAGATGATAGATAGATAGATGATAGATAGATGATAGATGATAGATAGATGATAGATAGATGATAGATAGATGATAGATAGATGATAGATAGATGATAGATAGATGATAGATAGATGATAGATAGATGATAGATGATAGATAGATGATAGATAGATGATAGATGATAGATAGATGATAGATAGATAGATGATAGATAGATGATAGATAGATGATAGATAGATGATAGATAGATGATAGATAGATGATAGATAGATGATAGATGATAGATAGATGATAGATAGATAGATAGATGATAGATAGATGATAGATGATAGATAGATGATAGATGATAGATAGATGATAGATGATAGATAGATAGATGATAGATAGATGATAGATAGATGATAGATAGATGATAGATAGATGATAGATAGATGATAGATAGATGATAGATAGATGATAGATGATAGATAGATGATAGATAGATGATAGATGATAGATAGATGATAGATAGATGATAGATAGATGATAGATAGATGATAGATGATAGATAGATGATAGATGATAGATAGATGATAGATAGATGATAGATAGATGATAGATAGATGATAGATAGATGATAGATGATAGATAGATGATAGATAGATGATAGATAGATGATAGATAGATGATAGATAGATGATAGATAGATAGATGATAGATAGATGATAGATGATAGATGATAGATAGATGATAGATAGATGATAGATGATAGATAGATGATAGATAGATGATAGATGATAGATAGATGATAGATAGATGATAGATGGGGACGGCCCTCCCCGGCTCACCCCCTCCCCCTCCCCCCCTCCCCCCGTCCCCCCCCGCAGTCCCCTCCGTGCTCTGCAGCCGCCTGCGCCACGAGGAGCGCACGCAGAAGCTGACCACCTACAGCAGCGACTACGGCCAGGCCTGCCTCGACCTCCTCGCGATGCTCGACTCCTTCTCGCCGGCCCAGGTGCGCTCGTACCTGCGGAGCGTGCCCGGCAAAGGTGAGAGGGCGCGGGGCGCCTGCGCGCCCCCCCCCGAGAGCCGTCCCCCCCGCCCCCCCGCCCCCCCCCGCCTCCCCCCCCGTTTTGAAGAGAAAATAAAGTATTTATTTATCTATCCCGTGCGCCGGCTGGAAGGGGGCGCCGGGCCTCGCTCTAATCACGTGTGTGCGCGGGGCTCTGGCCGCACGTGTGTGCGCTCGCCAGCAGGGGGCGCCGGGTCTCGCTCTAATCACGTGTGTGCACGGGGCTCTGGCTGCACGTATGTGGCTCTGACTGCACGTATGTGCGCTCACTTGCCAGCAGAGGGCGCCGGGTCTCGCTCTAGTGACGTGTGTGCGCTGAGCTCTGACTGCACGTGTGTGCGCTCGCCAGCAGGGGGCGCCGGGTCCCGCTCTAGTCACTGATCATGTGTGTTCGGGGCAAGATCTCGCTTTAGTCACATGTGTGCATGGGGCTCTGGCTGCACGTGTGTGCGCTCGCCAGCAGGGGGCGCCATGTCTCGCTCTAGTCACTGATCATGTGTGCACGGGGCTCTGGCTGCACGTATGTGCGCTCGCCAGCAGGGGGCGCCGGGTCCCGCTCTGGTCACTGATCATGTGTGCGCGGGGCTGTGGCTGCACGTATGTGGCTCTGACTGCACGTATGTGCGCTCACTTGCCAGCAGAGGGCGCCGGGTCTCGCTCTAATCACGTGTGTGCGGGGGGCTCTGGCCGCACGTGTGTGCGCTCGCCAGCAGGGGGCGCCGGGTCCCGCTCTGGTCACTGGTCATGTGTGCACGGGGCTCTGGCTGCACGTGTGTGCGCTCGCCAGCAGGGGGCGCCGGGTCTCGCTCTAGTCACATGTATGATCTCCCTGCAATCGTGTGTGCAAGGCTCTGAATGCACGTGTGTGCGCTCGCCAGCAGGGGGCGCCGGGTCTCGCTCTAGTCACTGATCATGTGTGTGCGGGGCAAGATCTCGCTTTAGTCACATGTGTGCATGGGGCTCTGGCTGCACGTATGTGGCTCTGGCTGCACGTATGTGCGCTCGCCAGCAGGGGGCGCCGGGTCTCGCTCTGGTCGCTCATCATGTGTGCACGGGTCTCTGGCGTCCCCCTGTTCGACCCCCTCACTTCCTCTTTCTCTCTATAGCCTTTTCCCCTATGTTCACTTCCTATGTTTCCCTCTGTTCATCCCCCTCACTTCCTCTTCCTCTCTGCAGCCTTTTCCCCTACCTGCACTTCCTGTATGTCCCCCTCACTTCCTCTTCCTCTCTATAGCCTTTTCCCCTATGTTCACTTCCTATGTTTCCCTCTGTTCATCCCCCTCACTTCCTCTTCCTCTCTGCAGCCTTTTCCCCTACCTTCACTTCCTGTTCCTCCCCGTTTCCCCCTCACTTCCTCTTCCTCTCTACGGTTTTTCTCTATGTGTTCACTTCCTGTGCTTCTTCCTCTTCCCCCTCACTTCCTCTTCCTCTCTACGGTTTTCCCCTATGTCCACTTCCTGTGCATTCCTGTGTTCTTCCCCCTCACTTCCTCTTCCTCTCTGCAGCCTTTCCCCTACCTTCACTTCCTGTTCCTCCCCGTTTCCCCCTTACTTCCTCTTCCTCTCTATGGTTTTTCTCTGTGTTCACTTACTGTGCTTCTTCCTCTTCCCCCTCACTTCCTCTTCCTCTCTATGGTTTTCCCCTATGTCCACTTCCTGTGCATTCCTGTGTTCTTCCCCCTCACTTCCTCTTCCTCTCTACGGTTTTCCCCTATGTCTACTTCCTGTTCGTCCCCCTCACTTCCTCTGTACAGCCTTTTCCCCTACCTTCACTTCCTGTTTGTCCCCCTCACTTCCTCTTCCTCTGTACAGCCTTTTCCCCTACCTTCACTTCCTGTTTGTCCCCCCACTTCCTCTTCCTCTGTACAGCCTTTTCCCCTACCTTCACTTCCTGTTTGTCCCCCCACTTCCTCTTCCTCTGTACAGCCTTTTCCCCTACCTTCACTTCCTGTTTGTCCCCCCACTTCCTCTTCCTCTGTACAGCCTTTTCCCCTACCTTCACTTCCTGTTTGTCCCCCCACTTCCTCTTCCTCTGTACAGCCTTTTCCCCTACCTTCACTTCCTGTTTTTCCCCCCACTTCCTCTTCCTCTGTACAGCCTTTTCCCCTACCTTCACTTCCTGTTTGTCCCCCTCACTTCCTCTTCCTTTCTATAGCCTTTTCCCCTATGGTCACTTCCTGTGCGTTGCCCTGTTCCTCCTCCTCCTCACTTCCTCTTCCTGTCTCCGGTTTTCCTACATTCGCTTCCTGTGCATTCCTGTGTTGTTCCCCCCAACTTCCTCTTCCTCTCTACAGCCTTTTCCCCTACGGTCACTTCCTGTGCGCCGCCCTGCCCGTCCCCCCCGCTCCTCTTCCTGTTTGTGTTTTTCCACTTATTCGTCTATCGGGTGCACAGCGCTCTGACCGCGCGTGCGCGTGCTCGCCAGCGGGGGGCGCCATGGCCGTCAGGGATGACGGAGGCAGGGGGATGACCCCGTGTGAGCGTCCCCCGCGGGGAGGGCTGAGCTGAGGTGGCTTGGATGGGAAAGGGAGAGTCAGGGAGGGTGGGAGGGAGAGAGAGAGAGAGAGAGACAGAGAGACAGAGAGACAGAGAGAGACAGAGAGGGAGAGACAGACAGAAAGAGACAGAGGGAGGCAGAGAAACAGACATAAAGACAGAGAGAGAGAGGGAGAGACAGAGAGAGAGAGAGGGAGAGACAGAGGGAGAGAGAGAGACAGAAAGACAGAGAGGGAGAGACAGAGAGAGAGGGAGAGACAGACAGAAAGAGACAAAGGGAGGCAGACAAACAGACATAAAGACAGAGAGAGAGATGGAGAGATAGAGAGAGAGGGAGAGACAGAGAGAGAGGGAGAGACAGACATAAAGACAGAGAGAGAGAGGGAGAGACAGAGAGAGAGAGAGGGAGAGACAGAGGGAGAGACAGACATAAAGACAGAGAGAGAGAGGGAGAGACAGAGAGAGAGAGAGGGAGAGACAGAGGGAGAGACAGACAGAAAGACAGAGAGAGAGGGAGAGACAGAGAGAGAGTGAGGGAGAGACAGACATAAACAGAGGGAGGCAGAGAAACAGACATAAAGACAGAGAGAGAGAGAGGGAGAGACAGAGAGAGAGGGAGAGACAGACATAAAGACAGAGAGAGAGGGAGAGACAGAGAGAGAGGGAGAGAGAGAGAGGGAGAGACAGAGAGAGAGAGGGAGAGAGGGAGAGACAGACATAAAGAGACAGAGGGAGGCAGACAAACAGACATAAAGACAGAGAGAGAAATGGAGAGACAGAGAGATAGAGGGAGAGACAGAGAGAGAGGGAGAGACAGACATAAAGAGATGGAGGCAGAGAAACAGACATAAAGACAGAGAGAGAGAGGGAGAGACAGAGAGAGAGAGAGGGAGAGAGAGAGAGAGAGAGGGAGAGACAGACATAAAGAGACAGAGGGAGGCAGAGAAACAGACATAAAGACAGAGAGAGAGGGAGAGAGAGAGAGAGAGAGAGAGGGAGAGACAGACAGACACAGAGAGAGGGAGAGACAGAGAGAGAGGGAGAGACAGACATAAAGAGATGGAGGCAGAGAAACAGACATAAAGACAGAGAGAGAGAGGGAGAGACAGAGAGAGAGAGGGAGAGACAGACATAAAGACAGAGAGAGAGGGACAGAGAGAGAGACATAAAGACAGAGAGAGAGAGGGAGAGACAGAGAGAGAGAGGGAGAGATAGACATAAAGACAGAGAGAGGGAGAGACAGAGAGAGAGAGAGAGGGAGACACAGACATAAAGACAGAGAGAGAGGGAGAGACAGAGAGAGACAGAGACAGGAACAGAGTGACAGAGGGAGAGAGTGACAGAGAGGAAGAGACAGAGACAGAGAGACAAATAGAGGGAGAGACAGAAAGAGACAGAGGGACGCAGAGAAACAGACATAAAGACAGAGAGAGAGAGAGGGAGAGACAGAGACAGTCAGAGAAAGAGTGACAGAGGGAGAGACAGACAGAAAGACAGAAACAAAGAGACAGAGACAGAGAGAGACAGACATAAAGACAGAGAGAGAGAGGGAGAGACAGAGAGAGAGAGGGAGAGACAAATATACAGAGGAACAAAGAGAGACACGAACCAAGGGAGAGACAGAGACAGTGACAGAGAGACGGAGAGACAGATACAGAAAGAGAGAGAGGGAGACAGAGAGACAGAGGGAGACAGAGACAGAGAGATAGATATAGAGGAGAGAGACAGAGACAGAGAGATAGATATAGAGGAGAGAGACAGAGACAGAGAGAGGGAGAGACAGAGGGAGACAGAAATAGACATAAAGACAGAGATGGAGAGACAGAGACAAAGAGAGACAGAGAAACAGACATAAAGACAGAGAGGGAGAGACAGAGAGAGAGAGACAGTGACAGAGACATGGAGAGACAGATACAGAAAGAGAGAGAGAGAGAGACAGAAACAGACAGAGGGAGACAGAGAAACAGACAAAAAAGACAGAGAAAGACAGAGACAGAGATAGATATAGAGGAGAGAGACAGAGACAGAGAGAGGGACAGAGAGAGACATGGACAGAGAGAGGGAGAGACAGAAAGAGACAGAGAAACAGACATAAAGACAGAGATGGAGAGACAGAAAGACAGACAGAGATATAGAGAGGGAGAGACAGAGGGAGAGACAGACAGAAAGACAGAGGGAGAGACAGAGACATAAAGACAGACAGGAACAAAGAGAGACAGACAGAGACAAAGAGTGACAGTGACAGAGAGATAGGGAGAGAGATACAGAAAGAGACAGAGAAAGAGACTTAAACAGAGACATACAGACAGAGAGAGGGAGAGAGAGACAGACAGAGACATAAAGGCAGAGACAGAAAGAAAGACATAAAGACAGACAGAGGGAGAGACAGATAGAGAGAGGGAGAGACAGAGAGAGGAACAAAGAGAGACAGAGATACACAGACAGACAGAGGGAGAGAGACGAAAAGAGACAAAGACAATGAGAGACACGGACAGAGAGAGGGAGAGACAGACAGAAAGAGAGAGAGGGAGACAGAGAAACACACATACAGACAGAGAGAGGGAGAGACAGAAAGAGACAGAGACAAAAAAGAGACAAAGACAGAGACAGAGAGACAAACATTTAGACAGAGACAGATGGAGAGACAGAGAGGAACAAAGAGAGACAGAGAGACACGGACAGAGAGAGGGACAGAAGGAGACAGAGAAACAGACAGAAAGACAGAGTAGAGGGAGAGACAGAGACAGAGAGACAGAGACAGAGGGAGAGACAGAGAGAGGAACAAAGAGAGACAGAGACACAGAGAGAGGAAGAGACAGAGGGAGACACAGACATAAAGATGACAGAGAGGAAGAGACAGAGAGACAGAGAAAGAGTGACAGAGAGGGAGAGACAGAGACACGGACAGAGAGGGAGAGACAGAGACAAAGACAGAGACAGGGGAACAGAGTGACAGAGATAGAGAGACAGATACAGAAAGAGACAGAGACAGAGAGACTGAGGAAGAGACAGAGAGAGGGAGAGACAGAAAGAGACATAAAGATAGAGAGAGGGAGAGACAGAGAGACAGAGACAGAGACAGATACAGAGAGACAGAGGGACAGAGACCGAGAGGAAGAGATAGAGAGACAGATAGAGGGAGAGACAGACAGAGACACAGAGAAGCAGACATAAAGACAGACAGAGAGAGGGAGAGACAGAAAGAGATAGAGAGAGACACGGACAGAGAGACAGAGACAGATAGAGGGAGAGACAGACATAAAGACAAAAACAGAGACATAAAGAGAGACAGAGACACGGACAGAGAGAGAGAGACAGACAGAAAGAGACAAACAGACATAGAGACAGAAAGAGAGATGGAGAGACAGAGACAGAGTGACAGTTACAGAGAGACAGACAGAGACAGATAGAGGGAGAGACAGACAGAAAGACAGAAACAGAGACATAAAGACAAGAGACAGAGATATAGAGAGGGAGACAGAGAGAGACACGGACAGAGAGAGGGAGAAACAGATACAGAAAGAGAGAGACAGACAGAGAGACAGAGAAAGAGACAGAAACAGAGACATTAAGACAGAGATAGGGAGAGAGAGAGAGACAGAAAGAAAGACAGAGGGAGAGACAGAGAGAGGAACAAAGAGAGACAGAGAGATACACAGACAGAGAGAGGGAGAGAGACAAAAGGAGGCAGAGAGGGAGAGACAGATGGAGAGACAGAATGATAGAAACAGACAGAAAGACAGAAAGAGAGACAAACAGACAGAGGGAGAGACAGAGAGAGACATGGACAGAGAGAGGGACAGACAGAGAGACAGAGAGAGGAACAAAGAGAGACAGAGAGAGGAAGAGACAGACAGAAAGAGACAGAGGAAGACAGAGACATAAAGACGACAGGGAGAGGGAGCGACAGAGACAAAGACAGCGACAGAGAGGGGAACAGAGTGACAGAGAGATAGAGACAGAGACAGAAAGAGAGACGGACAGAGGGACAGAGAGAGAGGGAGAGACAGAAAGAGACATAAAGACAGAGACAGAGGGAGAGACAGACAGAAGGAGACAGAGACATAAAAACAGGGAGAGACAGAGATAGAGAGAGGAACGAAGAGAGACAGAGACACAGATAGAGGGAACGACAGACCGAGGCAGAAACAGAGACATAAAGACAGGGAGAGACAGAGACAGATGTATAGAGGGAGAGACAGAAAGAGACAGAGACATAAAGACAGAGACAGAGGGAGAGACAGAGAGGGACAGAGAGGGAGAGACAGACAAAGACAGAGATAGAGAGGGAGAGACAGAGACAAAGACAGAGACAGAGAGGGGAACAGAGTGACAGAGAGATAGAGACAGAGACAGAAAGAGAGACAGACAGAGGGACAGAGGGAGAGACAGAGGGAGACAGAAACAGACATAAAGGTAGAGAGAGGGAGAGACAGAGAGACAGAGGGACAGAGAGAGAGAGACAGAGATAGACACAGAGTGAGGGAGAGACAGAGACATAAAGACAGAGACATAAAGACAGAGAGACAGACAGAGACAAAGAAACAGAGACATAAAGACAGAGACAGAGGGAGAGACAGAGAGACAGACAGAGACATAAAAACAGACAGGGAGAGACAGAGATAGAGAGAGAGGAACGAAGAGAGACAGAGACACAGAGAGAGGGAACGACAGACCGAGACAGAAACAGAGACATAAAGACAGGGAGAGACAGAGACAGATGTATAGAGGGAGAGACAAAGAGACAGGGAGAGACAGAGACAGATGTATAGAGGGAGAGACAGAAAGAGACAGAGACAGGGAGAGACAGATATATAGAGGGAGACAGAAAGAGACAGAGATAGAGACAGAGACACAGAGATAGATATATAGAGGGAGACAGAAAGAGACAGAGATAGAGACAGAGACACAGAGACAGATATATAGAGGGAGAGACAGTGAGAGAGAGACAGAGACAGAGACGTCCCGTGCTCAGGTTGCTGCGGTCTTCACCCGCGTCCCCGAGTCAGACGCCCGGGACCCGGGTCCCCGGGACGCGCCGTCCCCACGCGGGCGACGGCATGATCCGGGGCCCCGCCGCGACCCCCCCCCCGGTTATTTCATTTTAATTTTATCATTTTATAGTTTATTTTATTATTTTATAATTTATTTTACTTATTTTGTTATTTTATTTATTTTATATTTTATTTTATTATTTTTTAATTTATTTTATTTATTTTGTTATTTTATTATTTTATAATTTATTTTACTTATTTATTTTTTTATTTTATTTCATTTTATTATTTCATTTTATTATTTTATATCTTATTTTATTATTTTTTATTTTATTTTATTATTTTTTATTTTATTTTTTTTATTTTATTTTGTTATTTTATTTTATTATTTTATAGTTTATTTTATTATTTTATTATATTTTATTTTATATTATTATTTTGTTACACGTATGTGCAGCCACAGCCCCGTGCACACATGATCAGTGACTAGAGCGAGACCCGGCGCCCCCTGCTGGCGAGCGCACATACGTGCAGCCAGAGCATCATGCACACATGATGAGTGACTAGAGCGGGACCCAGCGCCCCCTGCTGGCGAGCGCACATACGTGCAGCCACAGCCCCGTGCACACATGATCAGTGACTAGAGCGGGACCCGGCGCCCCCTGCTGGCGAGCGCACACACGTGCAGCCAGAGCCCCATGCACACATGATTAGAGCGGGACCCGGCGCCCCCTGCTGGCGAGCGCACATACGTGCAGCCAGAGCATCATGCACACATGATGAGTGACTAGAGCGGGACCCGGCGCCCTCTGCTGGCGAGCGCACATACGTGCAGCCAGAGCATCATGCACACATGATGAGTGACTAGAGCGGGACCCGGCGCCCCCTGCTGGCGAGCGCACATACGTGCAGTCAGAGCATCATGCACACATGATCAGTGACCAGAGCGGGACCCGGCGCCCCCTGCTGGCAAGCGCACATACGTGCAGCCACAGCCCCGCGCACACATGTGACTGCACGTGTGTGCACTCGCCAGCAGAGGGCGCCGGGTCCCGCTCCAGTCATACATGTGCGTTGGGCTCTGACTGCACATACGTGCGCTCGCCAGCAGGGGGCCCCGGGTCCCGCTCTAATCCCATGTCTCCAGTCATACATGTGCGCTGGGCTCTGGCTGCACATACGTGCGCTCGCCAGCAGGGGTCCCCGCATCCCTTAACCTGTGCTCTCTCCCCCTCCCCCCCCCCCCCCGCAGACAGGCAGATCCTGGAGCGCTTCATCGGGTCCCACTGCCCCGGGGACATGCACACGGACACGGACACGCATGTGGACACGGACACGCGCGAGCACGCGGACACGCACGCGGACACGCAGGAGCAGCGGCAGGAGCAGCGGGAGGGGGCCGCGCGGAGGCCCTGAGGCCCGGCGTCCCCGCTCGCTCGCTCTCTCTCTCTCTCTCGCTCTATGGCTTCGTGTTCTGTTCATTGTTTTTTTTTTCCGTTTTTCGGTTGTTTCTCCCCCCACCCCCACCCCCACCCCGTCCCGCGTTCGGTTCTGATTGGAAAAATTAATGATAGTAGATAAATAATAAAACAATGCATTCCACCACGTATGTAATTATATGCAACACATAACTTGTATGATATGTAACATATGTTTATGGTTTTATAGGTTAGGATCTGTTCGTATGTTTCTCTATTTCGTGATAAGCAAACGTATCCGCGTGCATCATACGACCTGCAGAGTTATGTACAACATAGTACTCGTATGGGAGGTTAGCATGTGCGCATGTTTACATGTCACATTTTATCGGCTCCTGCATTTATTGATAAACATATGTTTGTGTATATTATACATCATCTGTTTATATCATGTATTTATGACACTTATATGTGTTTTATATTACATACAAAACATATGTAACACAGCGCGTGATTACATATATTTTAAATTTATAGTGATTTACATATGTATTAGTAAACGCATATTTCCATGTTATAGATCACGTGTGTGATTGTGAAAAATACATAGACTTTATATGCAACCTAAATAACGGTACATTATTATACACGTCTAATATTTTAATTACATTCTCTCCCGTGTTTCGGAGCAAGGGCCGCGCAGTCCCGGAAGTTGGCTTCTGCCGGGGGTGGGAGGGGGTGGGGGGTGGCCCGGGCACTTCCTGTGTCCGTCCCCCTCGCTTCCTCTCTGCAGCCTTTTCCCCCTACGTTCACTTCCTGTTCGTCCCTCTCACTTCCTCTTCCCCCTCGCTTCCTCTTCCTCTCTGCAGCCTTTTTCCCCTACGTTCACTTCCTGTTCCTCTCACTTCCTCTTCCCCCTCGCTTCCTCTTCCTCTCTGCAGCCTTTTTCCCCTACGTTCACTTCCTGTTCCTCTCACTTCCTCTTCCCCCTACGTTCACTTCCTGTTCGTCCCTCTCACTTCCTCTTCCCCCTCACTTCCTCTTCCTCTTCCCCCTCGCTTCCTCTTCCTCTCTGCAGCCTTTTTCCCCTACGTTCACTTCCTGTTCGTCCCTCTCACTTCCTCTTCCCCCTCACTTCCTCTTCCTCTTCCCCCTCGCTTCCTCTTCCTCTCTGCAGCCTTTTCCCCTACATTCACTTCCTGTTCGATCCCTCTCACTTCCTCTTCCTCTCTGCAGCCTTTTCCCCTACATTGACTTCCTGTTCGTCCCTCTCACTTCCTCTTCCCCCTCGCTTCCTCTTCCTCTCTGCAGCCTTTTTCCCCTACGTTCACTTCCTGTTCGTCCCTCTCACTTCCTCTTCCCCCTCGCTTCCTCTTCCTCTCTGCAGCCTTTTTCCCCTACGTTCACTTCCTGTTCCTCTCACTTCCTCTTCCCCCTACGTTCACTTCCTGTTCGTCCCTCTCACTTCCTCTTCCCCCTCACTTCCTCTTCCTCTTCCCCCTCGCTTCCTCTTCCTCTCTGCAGCCTTTTTCCCCTACGTTCACTTCCTGTTCGTCCCTCTCACTTCCTCTTCCCCCTCACTTCCTCTTCCTCTTCCCCCTCGCTTCCTCTTCCTCTCTGCAGCCTTTTCCCCTACATTCACTTCCTGTTCGATCCCTCTCACTTCCTCTTCCTCTCTGCAGCCTTTTCCCCTACATTGACTTCCTGTTCGTCCCTCTCACTTCCTCTTCCCCCTCGCTTCCTCTTCCTCTCTGCAGCCTTTTTCCCCTACGTTCACTTCCTGTTCGTCCCTCTCACTTCCTCTTCCCCCTCGCTTCCTCTTCCTCTCTGCAGCCTTTTTCCCCTACGTTCACTTCCTGTTCGTCCCTCTCACTTCCTATTCCCCCTCGATTCCTCTTCCTCTCTGCAGCCTTTTTCCCCTACGTTCACTTCCTGTTCGTCCCTCTCACTTCCTCTTCCCCCTCGCTTCCTCTTCCTCTCTGCAGCCTTTTTCCCCTATGTTCACTTCCTGTTTGTCCCTCTCACTTCCTCTTCCCCCTCGCTTCCTCTTCCTCTCTGCAGCCTTTTCCCCTACGTTCATTTCCTGTTCGTCCCTCTCACTTCCTCTTCCCCCTCGCTTCCTCTCTGCAGCCTTTTCCCCTATGTTCACTTCCTGTTCGTCCCTCTCACTTCCTCTTCCCCCTCGCTTCCTCTTCCTCTCTGCAGCCTTTTCCCCTATGTTCACTTCCTGTTCGTCCCTCTCACTTCCTCTTCCCCCTCGATTCCTCTTCCTCTCTGCAGCCTTTTCCCCTACGTTCACTTCCTGTTCGTCCCTCTCACTTCCTCTTCCCCCTCGCCTCCTCTTCCTCTCTGCAGCCTTTTTCCCCTACGTTCACTTCCTGTTCGTCCCTCTCACTTCCTCTTCCTCTTCCCCCTCGCTTCCTCTTCCTCTCTGCAGCCTTTTTCCCCTACGTTCACTTCCTGTTCGTCCCTCTCACTTCCTCTTCCTCTTCCCCCTCGCTTCCTCTTCCTCTCTGCAGCCTTTTTCCCCTACGTTCACTTCCTGTTCGTCCCTCTCACTTCCTCTTCCTCTCTGCAGCCTTTTCCCCTACGTTCACTTCCTGTTCGTCCTCTCACTTCCTCTTCCCCCTCGCTTCCTCTTCCTCTCTGCAGCCTTTTTCCCCTACGTTCACTTCCTGTTCGTCCCTCTCACTTCCTCTTCCCCCTCGCTTCCTCTTCCTCTCTGCAGCCTTTTCCCCTATGTTCACTTCCTGTTCCTCTCACTTCCTCTTCCCCCTCACTTCCTCTTCCTCTCTGCAGCCTTTTCCCCTACGTTCACTTCCTGTTCGTCCCTCTCACTTCCTCTTCCCCCTTGCTTCCTCTCTGCAGCCTTTTCCCCTACGTTCACTTCCTGTTCGTCCCTCTCACTTCCTCTTCCTCTCTGCAGCCTTTTCCCCTACATTGACTTCCTGTTCGTCCCTCTCACTTCCTCTTCCCCCTCGCCTCCTCTTCCTCTCTGCAGCCTTTTTCCCCTACGTTCACTTCCTGTTCGTCCCTCTCACTTCCTCTTCCTCTCTGCAGCCTTTTCCCCTACGTTCACTTCCTGTTCGTCCCTCTCACTTCCTCTTCCTCTCTGCAGCCTTTTCCCCTACATTGACTTCCTGTTCGTCCCTCTCACTTCCTCTTCCTCTCGTCTTTTCCCACTGTTCGTCCCCCTCACTTCCTCTCTGCAGCCTTTTTCCCCTATGTTCACTTCCTGTCCGTCCCTCTCACTTCCTCTTTCCCCTTCACTTCCTCTACGGTTTTCCCCCTACGTTCACTTCCTGTCCGTCCCCCTCACTTCCTCTTCCTGTCTACAGTTTTTCCCCTACGTTCACTTCCTGTGCGTTCCTCTGTTCGTCCCCCTCACTTCCTCTTCCCCTCTACACTTTTTCCCCTATGTTCACTTCCTGTTCAGCGCCTCCCTTCCTCTTCCTCTCTACAGTTTTTCCCATATGGTCCCTCCCTGCTTCCTTTTCCTCTCTCTTCCGACTTCTTGTGCCTCCCCGTTTGTCCTGCTCACTTCCTCTCCATATTCTTTTACACTCACTTCCTGTGTCGCCCTCACTTCCTCTTCCTGCCTGCAGTATTTTTCCCCTACATTCACTTCCTGTGCGCCGCCCTGCCCGTCCCCCTCACTTCCTCTTCCTCTCTACAGTTTTCCCCTGTTCACTTCCTGTGCGCCTCCCTCACTTCCTCTTCCTGCCTGCAGTATTTTTTTCCCCCTGCGTTCACTTCCTGTGCGTCCCCCTATCCGTCCCCCCTCACTTCCTCTTCCTCTCTACACTCTTTTCCCCTACGTTCACTTCCTGTGCGTCGCCCTGTTGGTCCCCCTCGCTCCTCTTCCACTCTACACTTTTTCCCCCTGCGTTCACTTCCTGTGCGTCCCCCTATCCGTCCCCCCTCACTTCCTCTTCCTCTCTACACTCTTTTCCCCTACGTTCACTTCCTGTGCGTCGCCCTGTTGGTCCCCCTCGCTCCTCTTCCACTCTACACTCTTTTTCCCCCTACGTTCACTTCCTGTGCGTCCCCCTATCCGTCCCCCCTCACTTCCTCTTCCTCTCTACACTCTTTTCCCCTACGTTCACTTCCTGTGCGCCGCCCCCGCCCGTCCCCCCTCGCTCCTCTTCCTGTTCGTGTCTTTCCATTTATTCGTCTATCGGGTGCACAGCGCTCTGACTGCCCGGGCGGGGCGCCCGCTTGCCGTAGACGGCCGGGGCCCGCCGCGGGCGCCCCGGGACTCGAACCCGGGACCTCCGGAAGCGCAGCCTTTGCTCCCAACCCCCGGGGCCGTCCCTCCAGACCCAAGACCTCCTGTTTTCTGCTGTAAGTGCTTAAGGCAGAGGCGTGGACGAGGGTCAATGTGTATATATATATATATATTAATAATTATTAATATATAATAATATATACTAACATATAATTAATATATAATTAATATAGAATTATTAATATATAATTATTGCGTATATTATGTTTATATATTAAAATTATATATCTTGTATATTACATATAAATAATATATAGATTTAAACTGAATAATATATTTGTCTTCTTTACAATTATATATTTATGTTATATTATAGTAATGGTGTGTTAATATGGAATATGTTCTATGTCTCTAATATGTAAATATATTTAATTATGTAATAAACAATTATATAATTTATATATATTATATAATATATATTATATTATAGACACTACATAATATATAATTATATATAATAAACACATATAATATATACAATAGACAGTATATAACAGACATAATTATATATAATAGACACAATTATATATAATAGACATATATATTTATACATTGATATTATATATGTAAACGTATATTGTATATGTTATATATTGATATGAATTATATATCATACATTTACATATTTTTATATCAATATATTGATATAATTATATATAAATAGGCAATATATTTATATATTATATACAACGATATGAATATATTTAATTATATAATATTTATGTATTATATATATTATGTTTATATATTTCATATAACATATATTTTATATAATGTAATATATACATTAGGTTTGTGCCCTTCCTCTCCAATGCCCCCTGGATCCCGGCCGCCCCTCCCCTCGGTGCTCCCTCCCCCGACCCCCTCCTCTTCTCCCTACCTGACCCTGATGGGGGGGGGTGTCCTCTCCTCCTCACCCTCACCCCCCCCCCATGTCTCTTCTGTTTCCGGTTTCCCTCTGTGGCTCCTCCCACCCTAGCTTGGTCCTCACTGAGCTCAGACACGGCGTCTCTCTGCTCTTTTCTCTTCTCTTCTTGAAATTTCCTTTTCTTTTCTCTATTTTACCTCTTTTTTTATTCTCTCTTTTTTCATTTCTTTTTCTCTCTTTTCTTTCTTTCTTTCTTTCCTCTTTTCTCTCTTTTTTCTATTGTTTTCTCATCTCTTTTTTCTTTTCTCTTTTCCTCTTTTTTTCTTTTCTCTTTTTCTGTTTTTCCTTTCTCCTCCCTTTGCTTTTTCTTTTCTTTTTTTTCCTCTTCTCTCTCCTTTCTTCTTTTCTTGCCTCTTTTCTCCTCTCTCTCCGTCTCCCAGTTCCACCCTCTTGTCCACGAATTTCACGCCGTCCTCTCTCTGTGTTATTCTGTTGTTTTTTTGGTTTCCTTCCAAGCAGCCGAGGGTGTGAACTCTGCGCACGCGTCGCCGTCCCTTCCTTCACCAGCGCTCCCTGCTGGGGGCTTCCGGGCTGCTCCCCGGTTCCGGTTCTGGCTGCTGTTAGGAGAAGAGCAGGAGTGTGAGCCAGTGTCTGTGAGGTTGAGTCCGTCCTTCCTTCCTTCCTTCCTTCCTTCCCTCCCTCCCTCCTTCCTTCTTTCCCTTCCATTCTTCCTTTTCTTTTCTTCCTTCCCTTCTCTCCCTCCCTTTCCTTCCTCCTTCTTTTCCTCCCTTTCTTCCTTCAATTCTTCCTTCCCTCCTTTATTTCCTCCATTCCTTCCTTCCTTTCCTTCCCTCCCTCCTTCTTATCCTCCCTTCCTTTCCTTTCATTCTTCCTTCCCTTCCCTCCATCCCTCCCTTTCCTTCCTTCCTCCCTCCCTCCCTCCTCCCTTCCTTCCCTCCTTCCTTCCTACCTCCCTCCCTCCTCCCCTTCCTTCCCTCCCTCCTTCCTTCCCTCCTCCTTCCTACCTCCCTCCTCCCTTCCTTCCCTCCTTCCTACCTCCCTCCCTCCTTCCTTCCTTCCCTCCTTCCTCCCCTCCTCCTTGCTACCTCCCTCCCTCCCTCCTCCCTTCCTTCCCTCCCTCCTTCCTTCCTTCCCTCCCTCCCTCCTTCCTTCCCTCCTTCCTACCTCCCTCCCTCCTTCCTTCCTTCCTTCCCTCCTTCCTACCTCCCTCCCTCCTTCCTTCCTTCCCTCCTTCCTTTCTTCCTCCTTCCTTCCCTCCTCCTTGCTACCTCCCTCCCTCCCTCCTCCCCTTCCTTCCCTCCCTCCTTCCTTCCTTCCCTCCCTCCCTCCTTCCTTCCTTCCCTCCTTCCTACCTCCCTCCCTCCTTCCTTCCCTCCTTCCTACCTCCCTCCCTCCTTCCTTCCCTCCTTCCTACCTCCCTCCCTCCTTCCTTCCCTCCTCCTTTCTTCCTCCTTCCTTCCCCTCCTCCTTGCTACCCTCCCTCCCTCCCTCCTCCCTTCCTTCCCTCCTTCCTCCCTCCCTCCCTCCCTCCTCCCTTCCTTCCCTCCTCCTTCCTACCTCCCTCCCTCCTCCTTCCTCCCTCCCTCCTTCCTCCCTCCCTCCCTCCTGGTCACCCCTGCACCCCCAGCCTCAGAGTGTGACACCATCATCCCCCCGGGCCCGGTGCCCGCCGACCGCCTGGGTGACAGCCAGGAGGAGCCGGGGATGGAGCGGGGGGGAGGAGGGGGACAGAGCGAGCGAGCGCAGGAGGAGGCAGGGCCCGGCCCTTCTCCCGCTCTCCAGACCTTCCGGACCCGACGCGGCCATCCTCCTGCCTCATCCGGGTCAGTGTCCCCCGCCACGGGGCTCCCTCAGGTCTGCGGGGCTGTTAGTTACCAAGACGCCTCGAGGCTCAGGGCTCCCAGGGGTCTCTCCGTGTGGCCCCGGCTGGCCCAGACTCACTCTGTGGGCCAGGCTGGCCTCGAACTCACGGAGATCGCCCTGCCTCCTCCCCTCCTCCCCTTCCTCCCCTTCCCCCTTGTCCCTGCACCTCTCCCTCCTCCCCCTTCGCTCCCCTCCCTTCCTCCCCTCCTCCTTTC
>NW_026843589.1:67547-94383 GCF_030254825.1 Meriones unguiculatus | reverse complement strand
GACAGGCCAGCCGCGGGGGACAGGACAGTTGCTGGTGACCACCACTCCAGAGTCCATCATCCCAGGCACCGGGGCCTGTCCCCTGGGATGATGGTCTCTGGAGTGGTGTCACCAGCAACTGTCCTGTCCCCCGCGGCTGGCCTGTCCCCCGGGGTGATGGTGATGGTCTCCGAGATGGCGTCCCCCGGGATGACGGTCCCCGGGGGTGACGGTCCCCGGGGGTGACGGTCTCTGGGGTGGCGGTCCCCGGGGGTGACGGTCTCTGGGGTGACGGTCTCTGGGGGTGACGGTCTCTGGGGGTGGCGGTCTCTGGGGTGACGGTCTCTGGGGTGGCGGTCTCTGGGGGTGGCGGTCCCCGGGATGACGGTCCCCGGGATGACGGTCTCTGGGGTGACGGTCTCTGGGGGTGGCGGTCTCTGGGGTGACGGTCTCTGGGGTGGCGGTCTCTGGGGGTGGCGGTCCCCGGGGTGGACGGTCTCTGGGGTGACGGTCTCTGGGGTGACGGTCTCTGGGGTGACGGTCCCCGGGGTGGCGGTCTCCGGGGGTGACGGTCTCTGGGATGACGGTCCCCGGGGTGACGGTCTCTGGGGTGACGGTCTCTGGGGTGACGGTCCCCGGGGGTGGCGGCCCCCGGGATGGCGGTCCCCGGGGTGACGGTCCCCCGGGGTGACGGTCTCTGGGGGTGACGGTCCCCGGGGGTGACGGTCTCTGGGGTGACGGTCCCCGGGGTGACGGTCTCTGGGATGACGGTCCCCGGGGGTGACGGTCTCTGGGATGGCGGTCCCCGGGGTGGCGGTCCCCGGGGTGACGGTCTCTGGGGTGACGGTCCCCGGGGGTGGTGGCCCCCGGCTGCCTCTCCCAGAGCACGAGCCGCATCTGGGCGGGCGGCGCCGGGCACGCGGGGCGCTTCCGGGCACGGCCGCAGCCCAGGCCGCCGCTCTCCAGCCAGGAGCCTGCGGACGGGCGGGAGGCCGCAGGTTAGACCCTCCCGCACGCCCCCTGCCCCTGCCCCCTGCCCCTGCCCCTGCCCCTGCCCCCCTGCCCCCTGCCCCTGCCCCTGCCCCCTGCCCCCTGCCCCCTGCCCCCTGCCCCTGCCCCTGCCCCCTGCCCCCTGCCCCCCTGCCCCCTGCCCCCTGCCCCTGCCCCTGCCCCCTGCCCCCCTGCCCCCTGCCCCCCTGCCCTGCCCCCTGCCCCTGCCCCCTGCCTCCTGCCCCTGCCCCCCTGCCCCTCTGCCCCCTGCCCCCTGCCCCCTGCCCCCCTGTCCCTCCTTCCCATCCTGCCCCCCTGTCCTCCTTCCCCCTCCTGCCCCCCCCTGCCCCCCTGTCCCCCTGCCCCCCTGTCCCCCTGCCCCCCTGCCCCTGCCCCCTGCCCCTGCCCCCCTGCCCCTGCCCCCTGCCCCTGCCCCCTGCCCCCTGCCCCCTGTCCTCCTTCCCCTCCTGCCCCCCCTGCCCCCCTGCCCCCCCTTCCCCCCCTGTCCCCCTGCCCCCCTGTCCCCCTGCCCCCCTGCCCCCCTGTCCTCCTGCCCCCCTGTCCTCCTGCCCCCCTGCCCCCCTGCCCTCCTGTCCTCCTGTCCTCCTGCCCCCCTGCCCTCCTGCCCTCCTGTCCTCCTGCCCCCCTGCCCTCCTGTCCTCCTGTCCCTCCTGCCCTCCTGCCCCTCCTGTCCTCCTGTCCTCCTGCCCCCCTGCCCCCCTGTCCTCCTGTCCTCCTGTCCTCCTGCCCTCCTGCCCTCCTGTCCTCCTGCCCTCCTGTCCTCCTGTCCTCCTGCCCCCCTGCCCTCCTGCCCTCCTGTCCTCCTGCCCCCCTGTCCCCCTGCCCTCCTGCCCTCCTGTCCTCCTGCCCTCCTGTCCCCCTGTCCCCCTGTCCTCCTGCCCCCCTGTCCCCCTGTCCTCCTGTCCCCCTGTCCCCCTGTCCTCCTGGCCCCCTGCCCCCCTGTCCTCCTGGCCCCCTGCCCCCCTGTCCTCCTGCCCTCCTGCCCCCCTGCCTCCTGCCCCCCCTGCCCCCCTGTCCTCCTGCCCTCCTGCCCCCCTGCCTCCTGCCCCCCTGCCCCCCTGTCCTCCTGCCCCCCCTGCCCTCCTGTGTGTGTCTGTGTGTGTGTGTCTCTGTAGGAGGGGAAGGGGCGTGGCCGGGGAAAGAGGGGGCGGGGCCGAGGAGGAAGGGGCGTGGCCGGGGAAAGAGGGGCGGGGCTAGGGAGGAAGGGGCGGGGCCGGGGAAAGAGGGGCGGGGCTGGGGAGGGAGGGGCGGGGCCGGAGAGGGAGGGGATGGGGCCGGGGAGGGAGGGGATGGGGCCGGGAAGGAAGGAGGCGGGGCCGGGGAGGAAGGAGGCGGGGCCGGGGAAAGAGGGGCGGGGCTGGAGAGGAAGGGGGCGGGGGCCGGGGAGGAAGGGGCGGGGGCCGGGAAGGAAGGAGGCGGGGGCCGGGGAGGAAGGAGGCGGGGCCGGGGAGGAAGGGGCGGGGCCCGGGGAGGAAGGAGGCGGGGCCGGGGAGGAAGGAGGCGGGGCCGGGGAGGAAGGGGCGGGGCCGGGTAGGAAGGGCGGGGCCGGGGAGGGAGGGGATGGGGCCCGGGAAGGAAGGAGGCGGGGCCGGGGCAGGGAGGGGCGGGGGGCCGGGGAGGGAGGGGCGTGGCCGGGGAGGGAGGGGGCGGGGGCCGAGGAAAGAGGGGGTGGGGCCGGGGAAGAGAGGGCGGGGCCGGGAAGGGAGGGGGCGGGGCCGGGGAGGAAGGGCGGGGCCGGGGAGGAAGGAGGCGGGGCCGGGGAGGGAGGGGCGGGGGCCGGGGAGGAAGGAGGCGGGGCCGGGGAGGAAGGAGGCGGGGCCGGGGAGAAAGGAGGCGGGGCCGGGGAGGAAGGAGGCGGGGGCCGGGAAGGAAGGAGGCGTGGCCGGGGAGGGAGGGGCGGGGCCGGGGAGTGAGGGCGTGGCCGGGGAGGAAGGAGGCGGGGCCGGAGAGGAAGGAGGCGGGGCCGGGGAGGGAGGGGCGTGGCCGGGGAGGAAGGGGCGTGGCCGGGGAGGGAGGGGCGGGGCCGGGGAGGGAGGGGCGGGGCCGGGGAGGGAGGGGCGGGGCCGGGGGAGGGAGGGGCGGGGCCGGGGAGGAAGGGGCGGGGCCGGGGAGGGAGGGGCGGGGCCGGGGAGGAAGGAGGCGGGGCCGGGGAGGAAGGAGGCGTGGCCGGGGAGGAAGGAGGCGGGGCCTGGAGGAAGGGCGGGGCCGGGGAGGGAGGGGCGGGGCCGGGGCCACTCACCGTCGGGCGCCGCCGTCCAGCTGACCAGGCGGCCGGGGGTCCCGGCGCTGCACCAGGGCGGTGACGCGGGTAGCGGGCCGCTCGGCAGCCGGAAGCCGTAGCGGGGCAGGTCCGGGCTGGGCAGCCCCTCCGGGAAGTGCAGCGCCAGCAGGGGCGACGGCCTGCGGGGACACGGGGGGGACACGGGGGACACGGTGACCAGGATGCCAGGACCAGTCAGGACCAGCCAGGACCAGCCAGGACCAGCCAGGACCAGCCAGGACCAGGCCAGAACCAGCCAGAGCCAGCCAGGACCAGCCAGGGCCAGAACCCAGGATGCCGGAACCAGCCAGGACCAGCCAGGGCCAGCCAGGACCAGCCAGGACCAGCCGGAACCAGCAGGACCAGCCAGGACCAGTCAGGACCAGCCAGGACCAGCCAGGACCAGCCAGGACCAGCCAGGACCAGCCGGAACCAGCCAGGACCAGCCAGGACCAGGCCTAAACCAGCCAGGACCAGGCCAGAACCATCCAGGAGCAGCCGGAACCAGCCAGGACCAGCCAGAGCCAGCCAGAACCAGCCGGAACCAGGCCAGGACCAGGCCTGAGCCAGCCAGGACCAGGCCAGAACCAGCCAGAACCAGCCAGGACCAGCCAGCACCAGCCAGCACAGCCAGCACGCCAGGACCAGCCAGCACCAGCCAGCACCAGCCAGGACCAGCCAGGACCAGCCAGGACCAGGCCAAGACAAGCCCAGAACCAGCCAGCACCAGCCAGCACCAGCCAGCACCAGCCCAGCACCAGCCAGAGCCAGACCCAGGATGCCAGGACCAGCCAGGACCAGCCGGAACCAGCCGGAACCAGCCGGAACCAGCCAGGACCAGCCAGGCCCAGGCCAAGACAAGCCAGGACCAGGCCTGAACCAGCCAACACCAGCCAACACCAGCCAGGACCAGCCAGGACCAGGCCTGAGCCAGCCAGGACCAGCCAGGACCAGCCAGGATCAGCCAGCACCACCCAGGACCAGCCAGGACCAGCCAGAGCCAGAACCCAGGATGCCAGGACCAGCCAGGACCAGGCCTGAACCAGCCAGCACCAGCCAGAACCAGCCAGGACCAGCCAGGACCAGGCCTTAGCCAGCCAGGACCAGCCGGAACCAGCCAGGACCAGCCAGAGCCAGACCCCAGGATGCCAGGACCAGCCAGGACCAGGCCTGAACCAGCCAGCACCAGCCAGGACCAGCCAGAGCCAGAACCCAGGATGCCAGGACCAGCCAGGACCAGGCCTTAGCCAGCCGGGGACCAGGACAGGACCAGCTGAAACCAGCCAGGACCAGGCCAGAACCAGGCCAGAACCGGGCCAGAAGCAGGCCAGAACCAGCCAGCACCAGGCTACACACAGGCCAGGACCAGCCAGCATCAGGCCAAGACCAGCCAGAACCAGCCAGCACCAGCCAGGACCAGGCCAGGACCAGCCAGAACCAGCCAGGACCGGCCTTGCTCGTCCTGGGTGCGGGTTCTGGCGTGGTCCTCCCTTGGGGGGGTCTCCACGTGAGGGGGCAGGGGCCGGGGGGGGAGCTGGGGGGCCGGAAGTGGCCCTGGCCGAGGGCCCGCGGACGGTTTGAAAGCGACAGGAAGGACCCACACGAATGACAGGCGGGTCGCTGGCCAGAGGACCACCACGGGGCCGCGAGCTCTGGCCAAGAGCATCCTCAGGAGACACCATGATGCCACCAGGAGGACCACCACGGGGCCACGAGCTCTGGCCAAGAGCATCCTCAGGAGACACCATGATGCCACCAGGAGGACCACCACGGGGCCACGAGCTCTGGCCAAGAGCATCCTCAGGAGACGCCATGATGCCACCAGGAGGACCACAATGGAGCCACGAGCTCTGGCCAGGAAGAGCATCCTCAGGAGATGCCATCCTCCAGGCCCATGAGGCTCAAGAGCCAGAGAGACGCCATGATGACCTCCATGATGACCACAACAGATGACCACAACAGGGCCACGAGCTCTAGCCAGGAAGAGCATCCTCAAGAGACGCCATGATGACCACAACAGATGACCACAACAGATGACCACCACGGGGCCACAAGCTCTGGCCAGGAAGAGCATCCTCAGGAGACGCCATGATGACCACCCAGAGGACCACCACGGGGCCACGAGCTCTGGCCTGGAAGAACATCCTCAGGAGAGCCATCCTCCAGGCCCAGGAGGCTCAAGAGCCAGAGAGACGCCATGATGACCACCACAGAGGACCACTACGGGGCCACGAGCTCTGGCCAGGAAGAGCATCCTCAGGAGAAACCATGATGACCACAGCAGAGGACCACAACAGGGCCACGAGCTCTGGCCAGGAAGAGCATCCTCAGGAGAACCAGACCCAGGAGGCTCTAGAGCCAGAGAGACGCCATGATGACCACCACAGAGGACCACAACAGATGACCACGAGCTCTGGCCAGGAAGAGCATCCTCAGGAGACACCATGATGACCACCACAGAGGACCACAACAGATGACCACGAGCTCTGGCCAGGAAGAGCATCCTCAGGAGACGCCATGATGCCACCAAGAGGACCACAATGGGGCCACGAGCTCTGGCCAGGAAGAGCATCCTCAGGAGACGCCATGATGACCACCACAGAGGACCACAACAGATGACCACAAGCTCTGGTCAGGAAGAGCATCCTCAGGAGACGCCATGATGCCACCAAGAGGACCACAATGGGGCCACGAGCTCTGGCCTGGAAGAGCATCCTCAGGAGACGCCATGATGACCACCACAGAGGACCACAACAGATGACCACAAGCTCTGGTCAGGAAGAGCATCCTCAGGAGACGCCATGATGCCACCAAGAGGACCACAATGGGGCCACGAGCTCTGGCCCGGAAAAGCGTCCTCAGAGACACCATCCTCTAGACCCAGGATGCTCGAGAGCCACAGAGACGCCATGATGACCACCACACATGACCACAATGGAACCATGAGCATCCTCAGGAGAAACATGTTCTAGACCCAGGAGTTTAGAGCCAGAGAGACGCCATGATGACCACCACAGAGGACCACAACAGAGCCACGAGCTCTGGCCAGGAAGAGCATCCTCAGGAGACGCCATGATGACCACAACAGAGGACCACCACAGAGCCACGAGCTCTGGCCAGGAAGAGCATCCTCAGGAGATGCCATCCTCCAGGCCCCTGAGGCTCAAGAGCCAGAGAGACACCATGATGACCTCCATGATGACCACAACAGATGACCACAACAGGGCCACGAGCTCTAGCCAGGAAGAGCATCCTCAGGAGATGCCATCCTCCAGGCCCCTGAGGCTTAAGAGCCAGAGAGACACCATGATGACCGCCATGATGACCACCACAGAGGACCACAACATAATCACGAGCTCTGGCCCAGAAGAGCATCCTCAGGAGATGCCATGATGACCACAACAGAGGACCACCACAGATAACCACGAGCTCTGGCCAAGAGCATCCTCAGGAGACGCCATGATGACCACCCAGAGGACCACCACGGGGCCACGAGCTCTGGCCAGGAAGAGCATCCTCAGGAGACACCATGATGACCACCACAGAGGACCACCACAGGGCCACGAGCTCTGGCCAGGAAGAGCATCCTCAGGAGACGCCATCCTCCAGACCCAGGATGCTCTAGAGCCACAGAGACGCCATGATGACCACCTAGATGACCACCACAGAGGACCACAAGAGATGACCATGAGCTGTGGCCCAGAAGAGCATCCTCAGGAGACGCCATGATGCCACCCAGAGGACCACAACAGATGACCACGAGCTCTGGCCCGGAAGAGCATCCTCAGGAGACGCCATGATGCCACCCAGAGGACCACAACAGATGACCACGAGCTCTGGCCCGGAAGAGCATCCTCAGGAGACGCCATGATGCCACCCAGAGGACCACAACAGATGACCACGAGCTCTGGCCCGGAAGAGCATCCTCAGGAGACTCCAACCACCAGACCAAGGAGGCTCAAGAGCCAGAGAGACGCCATTGAAGAGGAACCAGGCCCGGGGCCACGCGTGACCGAGCAGGGGCACGGGGCCTCCTGGGCCCCCTGCGGGGTCCCTGCTGTCACCCAGGCCCTCGGCTGACTCTTGGCGGTCAGGGCCACGTCAGCAGCGTGGGGCGGGCCCAACCCTCCTGCGCCTTTGCCCGGTGGGAGTGGCCTGGGCGGGAGGCGAGGCCCCGGGGTCTCCCGACGGCGGCTGGGAGGGCTCAGGGTGCTCTATGGGTGAGTCCCCGCCCCGGGGTGAGCTGGTTGCTTTAGGGTCTCGTGAGGGGGCGGTGTCGGTCTATCACCTAGCTGTCTCCATCTCTCATCTCTCTGTCTCTGACTTATCTACGTATCTATCACCTATCTATCACCTACCTATCATCTATCATCTACCTATCATCTATCATCTACCTATCATCTACCTATCATCTATCATCTATCTATCATCTATCTATCATCTACCTATCATCTACCTATCATCTATCTATCATCTATCATCTATCTATCATCTACCTATCATCTACCTATCATCTATCTATCATCTATCTATCATCTATCATCTATCTATCATCTATCTATCATCTATCATCTATCTATCATCTATCTATCATCTATCATCTATCATCTATCTATCATCTATCTATCATCTATCATCTATCTATCATCTATCATCTATCTATCATCTATCTATCATCTACCATCTATCATCTATCTATCATCTATCTATCATCTATCTATCATCTATCATCTATCTATCATCTATCTATCTATCATCTATCATCTATCTATCATCTATCTATCATCTATCATCTATTATCTATCATCTATCTATCTATCATCTATGTATCATCTATCTATCATCTATCATCTATCTATCATCTATCTATCATCTATCATCTACCTATCATCTATCATCTACCTATCATCTACCTATCATCTATCTATCATCTATCTATCATCTATCTATCTATCATCTAATCTATCTATCATCTATCTATCATCTATCTATCATCTATCTATCATCTATCTATCTATCATCTATCTATCATCTATCATCTATCTATCATCTATCTATCATCTATCATCTATCTATCATCTATCATCTATCTATCATCTATCTATCATCTATCTATCATCTATCTATCATCTATCATCTATCTATCATCTATCATCTATCTATCATCTATCTATCATCTATCTATCATCTATCTATCATCTATCTACCATCTATCATCTATCTATCATCTATCTATCATCTATCTATCATCTATCATCTATCTATCATCTATCTATCATCTATCTATCATCTATCTATCATCTATCATCTATCTATCATCTATCTATCATCTATCATCTATCTATCATCTATCTACCATCTATCATCTATCTATCATCTATCTATCATCTATCATCTATCATCTATCTATCATCTATCTATCATCTATCTATCATCTATCATCTATCTATCATCTATCTATCATCTATCTATCATCTATCATCTATCTATCATCTATCATCTATCATCTATCTATCATCTATCTATCATCTATCTATCATCTATCATCTATCTATCATCTATCTATCATCTATCTATCATCTATCTATCATCTATCATCTATCATCTATCTATCATCTATCTATCTATCATCTATCATCTGTCTATCATCTGTCTATCATCTATCATCTATCTATCATCTATCTATCATCTATCTATCATCTATCTATCATCTATCTATCATCTATCATCTATCTATCATCTATCATCTATCTATCATCTATCATCTATCATCTATCTATCATCTATCTATCATCTATCTATCATCTATCATCTATCTATCATCTATCATCTATCTATCATCTATCTATCATCTATCATCTATCTATCATCTATCTATCATCTATCATCTATCTATCATCTATCTATCATCTATCATCTATCTGTCATCTATCTATCATCTATCTATCATCTATCTATCATCTATCTATCATCTATCTATCATCTATCATCTATCTATCATCTATCTATCATCTATCATCTATCTATCATCTATCTATCATCTATCTATCATCTATCTATCATCTATCTATCATCTATCTATCATCTATCTATCATCTATCTATCATCTATCTATCATCTATCTATCATCGATGTATCTCTCATCTATCATCTATCTATCATCTATCTATCATCTATCTATCATCTATCTATCATCTATCTATCATCTATCTATCATCTATCTATCATCTATCTATCATCTATCTATCATCTCTCTATCATCCCTCTATCATCCCTCTATCCCTCCATCCATCCATCCATGCTGGCTGGTCTGGCCCTTGACCCCGATCCCGACCCCAACCCGGACCCCCACCCACCCCGCCAGCCAGTCACCCCTGCGCGGGAGGCCAGGGCGGCCCCGTGCACCCGCGGGCGCCCCCGGGCGCGGCTCACCTCTCCAGCACCATCCTCCGGGGCTGGCCCTGGCTGCCGCAGCGGTCACAGGGCCTCAGGTGGGCGGCGTTGAGCGGGTGCCAGTCCGGGGAGACCGTGGGGAAGGTGACCAGGCTCTGGCGACACCTGCGGAGACGGGACGGGGGGGGGGGTGGCGGGGGGGGGGAACCGTGCTGGGGCCGGGTTCGAACCCGCGACCCGGCAGGGGCACAACGTGTGGAGGCTGGGGAGGGGGCCGGGGGGGGGGGCCGGGCTGGGGCTGGGATCGAACCCGCGACCCGGCGGGGGGCCCAACGTGTGGAGGCTGGGGAGGGGGCCGGGGGGGCCGGGCTGGGGCTGGGATCGAACCCGCGACCCGGCGGGGGGCCCAACGTGTGGAGGCTGGGGAGGGGCCCACGCTGCCTGACCCAACCTACCGGGCCGGGCCCCATCTTAGCCAGAGAAAACATATTTATATACATTTATATACATATATTTATAAACAATAAATATATATAATACATGTAAGTACATATATGTTATGTAAATGTGTTATAAATATATTTATGTATTTTGTTCATATCTTTATATATGTTTGTATCTTTAATAAATACATCATTTAATATGTTCAATTAATAAATAAAAACGTTTACGCGTTTATTACGTAAATGATGCGCCATAAATACATATATTCATTACATCAGTATAGAAATGTATAATAAATGTGTTGATAAATATGTATAAACGTATTGATATGTTGTTTATATGCGTGTATTATATGTTTGTGTCTATAGTCAACAAATACTTATTGAATATAATTAATTAATAAATAGGTTTATACAGGAACATATTTATTATGGAAGAACAATGAAGAGATCATATAGGTGACACAATAAATACGTGTAATCTACAATACACGTAGCCAATCATGTGATAAACATAGGAAATAACTACATATTCTATGTAGATGATAAATAAACATATATACATATGGGGGGGGGTCGGGGCCCTGGCAATGGTGACACCGGCTTCCTCCGCCACCGTTTCTGGATCCCGGGGCAGAAAACGCGCTCTGGACCAACCTGGGCTCCGCAGCGAGTTCTGCCTGGGCTCTCCTGGGCTATCCTGGGCTATCTTGGGCTATCCTGGGCTATCTTGGGCTATCCTGGGCTATCCTGAGCTATCCTGGGCTCTCCCGGGCTATCCTGGGCTATCCTGGGCTCTCCTGAGCTATCCTGGGCTATCTTGGGCTATCCCGGGCTATCCTGGGCTATCCCGGGCTATCCTGGGCTCTCCTGAGCTATCCTGGGGTATCTTGGGCTATCCTGAGCTATCCTGGGGTATCTTGGGCTATCCTGGGCTCTCCTGAGCTATCCCGGGCTATCTTGGGCTATCCTGGGCTATCCCGGGCTATCTTGGGCTCTCCTGGGCTATCCTGGGCTATCTTGGGCTATCCTGGGCTCTCCCAGGCTATCCCGGGCTATCCTGGGCTATCTTGGGCTCTCCTGAGCTATCCCGGGCTATCCTGGGCTATCTTGGGCTATCCTGGGCTCTCCCGGGCTATCCCGGTCTAAGGTGGTGGGAACGCGGGGACCGAGATGGCCAGAGAGTGTCCTGGCCCCCACGCTCTGGGATCCCAGCGCCGGGGGGTGGTGGAGGGTGGGGGGCGCGGAGGCAGGGGGATGCCCGCGAGTTCGAGGCCAGGCCCCCCCCCCGGGGCATGGGAGTCCCAGGGCTGAGGCTGAGGGGGGGGGAGGGGGAGGGGGAGGGGGAGGGAGGGGGGAGGGACCGACCTGCTGCGCTCCTGGTGCCCGCAGCGGGCACACCGGAAGTGCCAGGAGAAGGAGAAGGTGAAGAGGCTCTCGGCGTCGGGGGCCAGCCGCAGGAGCGCAGCCAGGGCCAACGCGGGGCTGTCCATCTCGCCTGGGGGGGGGAGGGGGAGGACCACGGGCTTGACTCAGTTTCCCCCCCCCACCCCTGGGTGGGGCTGGAGGGAAGGGAAGAGCGCTGGCGTGTGCTCTTCTTGAGGTCCTGGGTTCGAGTCCCGGCCAGCACAGGGCGGCCCGTGCCTATGGCGGCCTGGTCCGGCGTGCCCACCTCCTCCTCCCTGGACCACATTCCCTGGGCTGCTCTAGCCGCCCTCCGGTTGCCTAGCAACCGTGTGAGGCGGGACCGTGGATCCGAACGTGGCTCCTCCTGACACAGCCGAGGCTGGACCGCAGCTCACCGTACCGTGCATCCATCCATCCACCCTTCCATACTGCATCCATCCGTCCATCCACCCTTCCATCCAGCATCATCCATCATCATCATCCATCATCATCATCATCATCCACCCATCATCCATCATCATCATCATCCATCATCATCCATCATCATCCACCCATCATCCATCATCATCATCCATCATCATCATCATCCATCATCATCATCATCCATCATCATCCATCATCATCATCCATCATCATCCATCTTCTATCATTCATCCATCCATCATCATCCATCCATCATCATTCATCCATCCATCATCCACCATCCATCCATCATCATCATCATCCATCATCATCCATCATCATCATCATCATCATCATCATCCATCATCATCCATCATCATCCATCATCATCCACCATCCATCCATCTTCTATCATTCATCCATCCATCATCCATCATCATCATCATCATCATCATCATCCATCATCATCCATCATCATCATCCATCATCATCCATCATCATCATCCATCATCATCCATCATCCATCATCATCATCATCATCATCATCATCATCATCCATCATCATCCATCATCCATCATCATCATCATCCATCATCCATCATCATCATCATCATCATCCATCATCATCATCCATCATCATCCATCATCACCATCATCATCATCATCCATCATCCATCATCATCATCATCATCCATCATCATCATCATCCATCATCCATCATCATCATCCATCATCATCCATCATCCATCATCATCATCATCATCATCCATCATCATCATCATCCATCATCATCATCATCATCCATCCATCATCATCATAATCATCCATCATCATCATCCATCATCATCACCATTATCCATCATCATCCACCATCCTCATCCACCATCATCATCCACCATCATCATCCATCATCATCCATCATCCATCATCATCATCATCCATCATCATAATCATCATCATCCATCATCATCTTCTATCATCATCCATCATCATCATCCACCATCATCATCATCCATCATCATCATCATCCATCATCATCATCATCCATCATCATCATCATCCATCATCATCTTCTATCATCATCCATCATCATCATCATCATCATCATCATCCATCACCATCATCATCATCCATCATCATCCATCATCATCATCATCCATCATCACCATCATCCATCATCATCATCATCATCATCATCCATCCATCATCATCATCCCATCATCCACCATCATCCTCCTCCTCATCATCCATCATGGACCACGGCGGTGCCACAGCGGGTGCCAGGCTCCCTCCCTGCCCCGCCCCTCCCCCACCCCCCCCACCCCACCCTCCCCCCTCCAGGGTCGGTCCCCCCCACCTGAGGTGGCCCCCGGCTCCGGCCGCAGCTTGGCGAAGATCTCCTCCCCCGCTTCGCGCAGGCAGGCGTCCACCCCCCGCGCCAACTTCCGGCCCCGGGTCGCCACCGGCTTCGCCTGGGGAGGAAACGGAACCGGAAAGGCTCAGCGGCCCAGGGCGCTGTCCCCGTGTGACGTCAAACCCAGGGGACGGGCCCGCGCCCAGCGACCCCCGGGACGCACCGGGCTGTGGCCAGTGTTACAAGGGTCCCGGAGGACCCTGGATCTGCCAGACCAGGACTGAGCTTCGCAGACACCGTGGGAGCACCGTGCCGTGAGCTTCGCTATTGCTTTGTTCATGCGTCCGTCCGTCCGTCCATCCACCGATCTATCCATCCATCCTTCCACCCATCCATCATCATCATCCATCATCATCCATCACCAACCCATCCATCATCATCATCATCATCATCCATCCATCATCATCATCATCAACCCATCCATCCATCATCATCATCATCATCCACCATCATCACCATCATCATCCATCCATCATCATCATCATCCATCATCATCATCCATCATCATCATTCATCATCATCATCCATCATCATCATCCATCATCATCCATCCATCATCATCATCCATCACCATCATCATCCATCATCATTATTCATCATCATCCACCATCATCACCATCATCATCCATCCTTCAATCCATCCATCCATCTATCCATCCTTCTGACCATCCATCATCATCATCCATCATCATCACCCATCATCATCATCCATCATCATCATCCATCATCATCATCCATCACCATCATCATCCATCATCATCATCATCCATCATCCTCCATCATCGTCATCATCCATCATCATCCATCATCATCATCCATCATCCTCCATCAACATCATCATCCATCATCATCCTCCATCAACATCATCATCCATCATCATCATCATCATCATCATCATCCATCCTTCTATCTGACCATCCATCATCATCCATCATCATCATCCATCATCATCCATCATCATCCATCATCATCATCATCACCATCATCATCATCCATCATCATCATCATCATCCATCATCATCCACCATCACCATCATCATCATCATAATCATCATCATCCATCATCATCATCATCCATCATCATCATCATCATCCATCATCATCATCATCATCATCATCATCATCCATCATCATCATCATCCATCCTTCTATCTGACAATCCATCCATCCTTCTATCCGTCCATCCGCCCATCTGTCTCCTGCCGAGGCCAGGTCCTCGCGCTTCCATCACCATCACCATCACCATCACCATCATCCATCATCATCATCATCATCCATCCATCATCATCATCATCATCCATCATCATCCATCATCATCATCATCATCATCATCCATCATCATCATCATCATCATCATCATCACCATCATCATCCATCATCATCATCCATCCATCATCATCATCATCCATCATCATCCATCATCATCATCATCCACCATCATCATCATCCATCATCATAATCATCATCCATCATCATCCATCATCATCATCATCATCATCCATCATCATCCATCATCATCATCACCATCATCATCATCATCCATCACCATCATCATCCATCATCATCATCATCATCATCATCATCACCATCATCATCATCATCCATCATCATCATCATCATCATCCATCATCACCATCATCATCATCATCCATCCATCATCATCATCATCATCATCCATCATCACCATCATCATCATCATCCATCCATCATCATCATCCATCATCATCACCATCATCATCATCATCATCCATCATCATCACCATCACCATCATCACCATCATCATCATCATCATCCATCATCATCATCCATCATCATCATCATCATCATCATCACCATCATCATCACCATCATCACCATCATCATCATCATCATCATCACCATCATCATCATCATCATCATCATCATCACCATCATCATCATCACCATCACCATCATCACCATCATCACCATCATCATCATCATCACCATCACCATCATCATCCATCATCATCATCATCATCATCATCATCACCATCCATCATCATCATCCATCATCACCATCATCATCATCACCATCCTCATCACCATCATCATCACCATCATCATCATCATCACCATCATCCTTCTATCCGTCCACCCGTCCGTCCACCCGTCTCCTGCCGCTGTGGGGTTCTGGACACCGAGGCCAGGTCCTCGCGCTTCCTCACCGGCCTCAGATCTGCCCTGACAGAGCTCTCCCTGCTGGGCCCCAACACGACCCGGCCCCTTCCCCTTCACTGGGGGCTGGGGACAGCGGGGGGGGGGGCTGGGGACAGCGGGAGGGGGCTGGGGACAGCGGGGGGGGGTAGCTGGGGACAGCGGGAGGGGGCTGGGGACAGCGGGGGGGGTAGCTGGGGACAGCGGGAGGGGGCTGGGGACAGCGGGAGGGGGCTGGGGACAGCGGGAGGGGGGCTGGGGACAGCGGGAGGGGGCTGGGGACAGCGGGGGGCAGCTGGGGACAGCGGGAGCCCATCTGGGGACAGCGGGGGGGCGGCAGGAGGGGGCTGGGGACAGTGGGGGGGCTGGGGACAGCGGGAGCCCATCTGGGAACAGCGGGGGGGCGGCTGGGGACAGCGGGGGGAGGCTGGGGACAGCGGGGGGGCGGCAGGAGGGGGCTGGGGACAGTGGGGGGGCTGGGGACAGCGGGGGCCCATCTGGGAACAGCGGGGGGCGGCTGGGGACAGCGGGGGGAGGCTGGGGACAGCGGGGGGCGGCAGGAGGGGGCTGGGGACAGTGGGGGGGCTGGGGACAGCGGGAGCCCATCTGGGAACAGCGGGGGGCGGCTGGGGACAGCGGGGGGGAGGCTGGGGACAGCGGGGGGGGCTGGGGACAGCGGGGGTCGGCTGGGGACAGCGGGGGGGGCTGGGGACAGCGGAGGCGGCTGGGGACAGCGGGAGGCGGCTGGGGACAGCGGGGGGGCGGCTGGGGACAGCGGGGGGCGGCTGGGGACAGCGGGGGGAGGCTGGGGACAGCGGGGGCGGCTGGGGACAGCGGGGGTGGCTGGGGACAGCGGGGGGCTGGGGACAGCGGGGGGGGCGGCTGGGGACAGCGGAGGGGGGCTGGGGACAGCGGGGGAGGGGCTGGGGACAGAGGAGGTGGCTGGGGACAGCGGGAGGCGGCTGGGGACAGCGGGGGGCGGCTGGGGACAGCGGGGGGCGGCTGGGGACAGCGGGGGGGGGGCTGGGGACAGCGGGGAACTGGGGACAGCGGGGGGGGCTGGGGACAGCGGGGGGGGCTGGGGACAGAGGAGGCGGCTGGGGACAGCGGGGGGGGGGCTGGGGACAGCGGGAGGCGGCTGGGGACAGCGGGGGGCAGCTGGGGACAGCGGGGAGGGGCTGGGGACAGCAGGAGCCCATCTGGGGACAGTGGGGGGGGACGGATGAAGACAGTCTGAGGCATCTGGGGACAGCGGGGGGCGGCTGGGGACAGCGGGGGGCGGCTGGGGACAGCGGGGAGGGCTGGGGACAGCGGGGGGCGGCTGGGGACAGCGGGGGGCTGGGGACAGCGGGGAGGGCTGGGGACAGTGGGGGGGAGCTGGGGACAGCGGGAGGCGGCAGGGGACAGCGGGGGTGGAGGGCGGCTGGGGACAGCGGGGGGAGGCTGGGGACAGGGGGGAGGCTGGGGACAGTGAAGGCGGCTGGGGACAGCGGGGGGGCGGCTGGGGACAGCGGGGGGGCGGCTGGGGACAGCGGGGAGCGGCTGGGGACAGCGGGGGGAGCGGCTGGGGACAGCGGGGGGGCGGCTGGGGACAGCGGGGGGGCGGCTGGGGACAGCGGGGGGGCGGCTGGGGACAGCGGGGGGCTGGGGGAGAGCGGGGGGGCGGCTGGGGACAGTGGGGGGCGGCTGGGGACAGCGGGGGGGGGGCTGGGGACAGCGGGGGGGGGCTGGGGACAGCGGGGGGGGGCTGGGGACAGCGGGGGTGGGAGGTGGCTAGGGACAGTGAAGGCGGCTGGGGACAGTGGAGGTGGCTGGGGACAGAGGGGGGCGGCTGGGGACAGCGGGGGGCGGCTGGGGACAGCGGGGGGGGGGCTGGGGACAGCGGGGGGGGCTGGGGACAGAGGGGGGCGGCTGGGGACAGCGGGGGGTGGCTGGGGACAGTGGAGGTGGCTGGGGACAGCGGGGGGCGGCTGGGGACAGCGGGGGGCTGGGGACAGCGGGGGGCGGCTGGGGACAGCGGGGGGGCGGCTGGGGACAGCGGGGGGGCGGCTGGGGACAGCGGGGGGCGGCTGGGGACAGCGGGGGGCGGCTGGGGACAGTGGAGGACCCCGGGGTGGCCCTGCCCCCCCGCCCTGGCCCCGCCCACTGACCTGGGCCCCGCAGCAGCCTGGCGAGGGGACAGCGGCGGGGGGGCGTGGGCCAAGGCCCTCCGGGGCGTGGCCAGGCGCGCCAGGACGGCCAGGAGGCAGCGCAGCCAGCCCAGGGCCCCGCTGTCCCCCGATGGGGGGGGCGCCCGGGGGGTGGCGGGGTCTCTCTGGGGGTCCCCCCGGGCCCCCGGGCCTCCCCCTGCGACCGGGCCGGGTGGCCGTGGTGGTCGCCATGGTGGTCGCCATGGTGGTCGCCATGGTGGTGGCCCGGCGCGGCCTGCCCGCTGCTCCTCCTCCTCCTCTTGCGGGGTCTCTCCGGGCGGCGGGCGGGATCCGAACCCGGGGAGAGGAGGCTGGCCAGGGCCCGGGAGCCCAGGGGGTAGATGCACTGGGAAGGAGAGACGAGAGAGAGGGTCACCGACGGGCCGGCCCGGCGCTCGCTCGGAGCGGAGTCCTGGTCGGGGCGGGGGGGGGGGGGGGGAGTCCTAGTAAGGGGAACAGGGACCATCTCTGACCCAGTAAGGGGAACAGGGACCGTCTCTGACCCAGTAAGGGGAACAGGGACCATGTATGACCCAGTAAGGGGAACAGGGACCATCTCTGTCCTAGTAAGGGGAACAGGGACCGTCTCTGTCCCAGTAAGGGGAACAGGGACCATCTCTGTCCTAGTAAGGGGAACAGGGACCATCTCTGTCCTAGTAAGGGGAACGGGGACCGTCTCTGACCCAGTAAGGGGAACAGGGACCATCTCTGTCCTAGTAAGGGGAACAGGGACCGTCTCTGTCCTAGTAAGGGGAACAGGGGCCATCTCTGTCCTAGTAAGGGGAACAGGTGCCGTCTCTGACCCAGTAAGGGGAACAGGGACCGTCTCTGACCCAGTAAGGGGAACAGGGACCGTCTCTGTCCTAGTAAGGGGAACGGGGACCGTCTCTGTCCTAGTAAGGGGAACGGGGACCGTCTCTGTCCTAGTAAGGGGAACGGGGACCGTCTCTGTCCTAGTAAGGGGAACGGGGACCGTCTCTGTCCTAGTAAGGGGAACGGGGACCGTCTCTGACCTAGTAAGGGGAACAGGGGTCATCTCTGTCCCAGTAAGGGGAACGGGGACCATCTCTGTCCCAGTAAGGGGAACAGGGACCATCTCTGTCCTAGTAAGGGGAACAGGGACCGTCTCTGACCCAGTAAGGGGAACAGGGACCATCTCTGTCCTAGTAAGGGGAACGGGGACCGTCTCTGACCCAGTAAGGGGAACAGGGGCCATCTCTGTCCTAGTAAGGGGAACAGGTGCCGTCTCTGACCCAGTAAGGGGAACAGGGACCGTCTCTGACCCAGTAAGGGGAACGGAGACTGTCTCTGACCCAGTAAGGGGAACAGGGGGCCGTCTCTGTCCTAGTAAGGGGAACGGGGACCGTCTCTGTCCTAGTAAGGGGAACGGGGACCGTCTCTGACCCAGTAAGGGGAACAGGTGCCGTCTCTGTCCCAGTAAGGGGAACAGGGGCCGTCTCTGTCCTAGTAAGGGGAACAGGGGCCGTCTCTGTCCCAGTAAGGGGAACAGGGACCATCTCTGTCCCAGTAAGGGGAACAGGGACCGTCTCTGACCCAGTAAGGGGAACAGGGACCGTCTCTGACCCAGTAAGGGGAACAGGGGCCGTCTCTGACCCAGTAAGGGGAACAGGGGCCGTCTCTGACCCAGTAAGGGGAACAGGGGCCGTCTCTGACCCAGTAAGGGGAACAGGGACCGTCTCTGTCCTAGTAAGGGGAACAGGGACCATCTCTGTCCTAGTAAAGGGAACAGGGACCATCTCTGTCCCAGTAAGGGGAACAGGTGCCGTCTCTGTCCCAGTAAGGGGAACAGGGACCATCTGTGTCCCAGTAAGGGGAACAGGGGCCATCTCTGTCCTAGTAAGGGGAACAGGGGCCATCTCTGTCCTAGTAAGGGGAACAGGGACCGTCTCTGTCCCAGTAAGGGGAACGGGGACCGTCTCTGTCCCAGTAAGGGGAACGGGGACCGTCTCTGTCCCAGTAAGGGGAACAGGGACCATCTCTGTCCCAGTAAGGGGAACAGGGACCGTCTCTGTCCCAGTAAGGGGAACAGGGACCATCTCTGTCCTAGTAAGGGGAACAGGGGCCGTCTCTGTCCCAGTAAGGGGAACGGGGACCGTCTCTGACCCAGTAAGGGGAACAGGGACCGTCTCTGTCCTAGTAAGGGGAACAGGGACCGTCTCTGTCCTAGTAAGGGGAACAGGGACTGTCTCTGTCCTAGTAAGGGGAACAGGGACCGTCTCTGACCCAGTAAGGGGAACAGGGACCATCTCTGTCCCAGTAAGGGGAACAGGGACCATCTCTGTCCTAGTAAGGGGAACAGGGACCATCTCTGTCCTAGTAAGGGGAACAGGGGCCGTCTCTGTCCCAGTAAGGGGAACAGGGGCCGTCTCTGTCCTAGTAAGGGGAACAGGGGCTGTCTCTGTCCCAGTAAGGGGAACAGGGACCATCTCTGTCCTAGTAAGGGGAACAGGGGCCGTCTCTGTCCCAGTAAGGGGAACGGGGACCGTCTCTGACCCAGTAAGGGGAACGGGGACCGTCTCTGACCCAGTAAGGGGAACAGGGACCATCTCTGACCCAGTAAGGGGAACAGGGACCATCTCTGTCCTAGTAAGGGGAACAGGGACCATCTCTGTCCTAGTAAGGGGAACAGGGGCCGTCTCTGTCCTAGTAAGGGGAACAGGGGCCATCTCTGTCCTAGTAAGGGGAACAGGGACCGTCTCTGTCCTAGTAAGGGGAACAGGGACCATCTCTGTCCTAGTAAGGGGAACAGGGGCCGTTTCTGACCCAGTAAGGGGAACGGGGACCATCTCTGTCCTAGTAAGGGGAACGGGGACCGTCTCTGTCCTAGTAAGGGGAACTCTGGCGGAGGGATCCTGCGAGCCAGGACGAGCGAGCAGGGGGGCCCGGCAGCCACCCGCGGCGGCCCCGCCCCCTACCTGGGGGTCCTCACACAGCACCACGGCCTCCCGGAAGCTGATCCGGTAGCTCCTCAGGACGCTCCGCCTGCCCCCGGCCCTGCACACGGGGCAAGCCCCGCCCCCGGCGGCGTGCGGGGGACCGTCGTCCTGCGAGAGGGACACCAATGGAATAAAATTAGAATCAATTAGAATAAAATTAGAATCAATTAGAATAAAATTAAAACCAATTAGAATAAAATTAGAATCAATTAGAATAAAATTAGAATCAATTAGAATAAAATTAGAATCAATTAGAATAAAATTAGAATCAATTAGAATAAAATTAGAATCAATTAGAATAAAATTAGAATCAATTAGAATAAAATTAGAATCAATTAGAATAAAATTAAAGTAAAATTGAATTACATTAAAATAAAACGAAATTACGTTAAAACAAAATTCGATTAAAATAAAACAATAAAATAAAGTTCAGTTAAAATAAAATTAAACATAATTCAACTTAAACAACATAAAAAAGTAAAGTTAAATTCAAATAACATAAAATAAAACATTAAATTAAATTAAAGCAAAATTAAAATTAAATTAAGGTGAAATTAAATTAAGATAAAATAAGATTAAATTAAAATAAAACTAAATTAAGTTACATTAAGTTGAAACAATAAAAATAAATTAAAATAAAATTAGTAAAATAAAATGAAAGTAAAAATAAATTAAGATAAAATAAAATAAAGTGAAATTGAATTAAATTAAAAAAAAATAATATTAAAGAATATTAAATGAGTAAACTACAATAGAAATTAAATTAAATTAATATAAAATTAAGTTAAAATAAGGTAAAATGATGTAAAATCAAATTAAAATAATAAATTAAAATAATAAATTAAAATAATAAAATCATCAAATAAAGCAAGATCATAAAATAGAGTAATAAAGTCAAGTCATCCATTAAAACAACCAACTGACAAGCTAACGGCCCGTGTCCCGGCAGGCGTGTCCTGCCCAGGCCTCACCAGGGCAGGGTCGCAGACACTGCCGGGACTGGCATCATTCCCACCCCCCCGGGGGACCCGACACAAATCTTTCGCCATCGCCGTGAGATTTCCGTGGAGGCCGGGGGGGGGGGGAGGGGGGACCCCAGAGCGCGCTCGGTGTCCTTGGCAATTTGGGCTCTCTGGGCGGGTTTCGGTGTCCCTGGCAATTTAGAGGTCCCCGAGGTTTCCCACCAGAGAAGGACCGGACCGAACCGGACCGGACCGGACCGAATCGAATCGACATGGCCCCAGGCGGGGCCCAACGGGAGGTCACTAACTTGGCCCGGGGCCCCCGGCGCGGGGCGGGGGGGACCCCCTATACCGGTCCTCACGGGGTCCATCGCTCCGAGTCTGTGGCTAACGGGTGGCCCATTGGCCCGGGCCGGGAGGGGGGGAGGCACCGGGGACACCGGGGGACCCTGGAAGCAAACAGAGACAGAGTCAGCGGGGCGGGAAAATCGACAGGCCCCGGGGCCACACCCAGAGAGGGACCCTGGGGACGGGGGAGGGGACCGGGGGCACAGGGGAGGACAGCAGGGGACAGGGGTGGACGGGGGGAACAGGAGGGGACTGGGGCTGGGGGGACAGGAGGGGACAGGAGGGGACAGGGGGACAGGAGGGGACAGGGGGATGGGGACAGGGGAGGACAGGAAGGGATGGGGGAAGGGGGGACAGGGAAGAACAGGAGGGGACGGGGACAGGAGGAGGGGGACGGGGGGACAGGAGGGGACAGGAAGGGACAGGAGGGGACAGGGGAGACAGAAGGGGACAGGAGGGGACGGGGGACAGGAGGGGACGGGGGACAGGAGGGGACAGGAGGGGACAGGAGGGGACAGGGGGATGGGGACAGGGGAGGACAGGAAGGGATGGGGGAAGGGGGGACAGGGAAGAACAGGAGGGGACAGGGACAGGAGGAGGGGACGGGGGGACAGGAGGGGGACAGGAAGGGACAGGAGGGGACAGGAAGGGAGAGGAAGGGACGGGGGACAGGAGGGGACAGGAGGAGACAGGAGGGGACAGGGGGATGGGAACAGGGGAGGACAGGAAAGGATGGGGGAAGGGGGGACAGGGAAGAACAGGAGGGGACAGGAGGAGGGGACAGGAGGAGGGGACAGGGAAGACAGGAGGAGGGGACAGGAGGGGACAGGAAGGGACAGGAGGGGACAGGAGGGGACAGAGGGACAGGAGGGGACGGGGGACAGGAGGGGACAGGAGGGGACAGGGTGGACAGGAGGGGATGGGGGACAGGATGGGACGGGGACAGGAGGAGGGGGACAGGGGGACAGTGGGGACAGGAGGGGAAAGGAGAGGACAGCAGGGGACGGGTAACAGGGGGAACAAAAGGGGACAGGAACGACAGGGGGACAGGAGGAGGGGACGGGGGGACAGAGAGGGACAGGGAGGGACAGGAGGAGGAGACAGGAAGGAACAGGAGGGGACAGGAGGGGACTGGGAGACAGGAGGGGACAGGAGGAGACAGGAGGGGACAGGAGGGGACGGGGGGAACAGGGAGAATGGGAAGGGATAGGAGGGGACAGGGGAGACAGGAGGGGGCAGGGGGGGGACAGGGGAGACATGGGGGGACAGGAGGAGGGGACAGGAGGGGACAGGAGGGGGGGACAGGAGGGGACAGGAGGGGACAGGAGGGGACAGGAGGAGGGGACAGGAGGAGGGGACAGGAGGGGGGACAGGAGGGGGGACAGGAGGGGGGACAGGAGGGGGGGGACAGGAGGGGACAGGAGGGGACAGGAGGGGACAGGAGGGGACAGGAGGGGGGACAGGAGGGGGGACAGGAGGGGGGACAGGAGGAGGGGACAGGAGGAGGGGACAGGAGGAGGGGGACAGGAGGAGGGGACAGGAGGGGGGACAGGAGGGGGGACAGGAGGGGGGACAGGAGGAGGGGACAGGAGGGGACAGGAGGGGACAGGAGGGGGGACAGGAAGGGACAGGAGGGGGGACAGGAGGGGACAGGAGGGGACAGGAGGGGGGACAGGAGGGGACAGGAGGGGGGACAGGAGGGGACAGGAGGGGACAGGAGGGGGGACAGGAGGGGACAGGAGGGGGGACAGGAGGGGGGACAGGAGGGGACAGGAGGGGGGACAGGAAGGGACAGGAGGGGGGGACAGGAGGGGGGGACAGGAGGGGACAGGAGGGGGGGACAGGAGGGGGGACAGGAGGGGACAGGAGGGGACAGGAGGGGGGACAGGAGGGGGCAGGAGGGGGACAGGAGGGGACAGGAGGGGGGACAGGAGGGGGGACAGGAGGGGACAGGAGGGGACAGGAGGGGGGGACAGGAGGGGGACAGGAGGAGGGGACAGGAGGGGGGACAGGAGGGGGGACAGGAGGGGACAGGAGGGGGGACAGGAGGAGGGGGACAGGAGGGGGGACAGGAGGGGGGACAGGAGGGGACAGGAGGGGACAGAAGGAGGGGACAGGAGGAGGGGACAGGAGGGGGGACAGGAGGGGACAGGAGGGGACAGGAGGGGGACAGGAGGGGACAGGAGGGGGGACAGGAGGGGGGACAGGAGGGGACAGGAGGGGACAGGAGGGGACAGGAGGGGACAGGAGGGGACAGGAGAGGGGGACAGGAGGGGGGACAGGAGGGGGGACAGGAGGGGACAGGAGGGGACAGGAGGGGACAGGAGGGGACAGGAGGGGGGACAGGAGGGGACAGGAGGGGGGACAGGAGGGGACAGGAGGGGACAGGAGGGGGGGACAGGAGGGGACAGGAGGGGACAGGAGGGGACAGGAGGGGGGACAGGAGGGGGGACAGGAGGGGGGACAGGAGGGGGACAGGAGGGGGGACAGGAGGGGGACAGGAGGGGACAGGAGGGGACAGGAAGGGACAGGAGGGGACAGGAGGGGGGACAGGAGGGGGGACAGGAGGGGACAGGAGGGGACAGGAGGGGGGACAGGAGGGGACAGGAGGGGACAGGAGGGGACAGGAGGGGGGACAGGAGGGGGGACAGGAGGGGACAGGAGGGGACAGGAGGGGGGACAGGAGGGGACAGGAGGGGACAGGAGGGGACAGGAGGGGACAGGAGGGGACAGGAGGGGGGACAGGAGGGGACAGGAGGGGGGACAGGAGGGGACAGGAGGGGGGGACAGGAGGGGACAGGAGGGGACAGGAGGGGGGACAGGAGGGGACAGGAGGGGACAGGAGGGGACAGGAGGGGACAGGAGGGGGGACAGGAGGGGACAGGAGGGGGGACAGGAGGGGACAGGAGGGGACAGGAGGGGGGACAGGAGGGGACAGGAGGGGGGACAGGAGGGGGGACAGGAGGGGACAGGAGGGGGGGACAGGAGGGGACAGGAGGGGGGACAGGAGGGGACAGGAGGGGACAGGAGGGGACAGGAGGGGACAGCAGAAGGGGAAGGGGGAGACGGGGCGTCGCGAGAACCGCAGCTCCCGCTTAACAGAGGCGATTAACAAGTCGAAAGCCGCGAACATACCAATGACGAAACCCGCACCAACCCACACACGTGTAACATGCGACGGACAACACGTGAACGCGACGTGTAGGGAATGAACACAAACAAACATCGATGAGGGAAAAGACAAATACGTAACACATGCACGACGCAGTTCCGTGTGCCACAAGTAATGCATAATACATACATGCAAATGAGCGAGTATATGAACACGTAACACGCATGACACATGATACATGTAACCTATAACGTATAATAAATACACGTAAATGAATGAATATTTGAATACGTAACACGTATGACACATAATACATGTGACCTATAACGTATAATACACGTAAATGAATGAATATATGAACATGTAACACGTATGATACATAATACATGTAATCTATTATGTATAATACATGTAAATGAATGAATATATGAATATGTAACACGTATGATACATAATACATGTAATCTACAATGTATAATAAGTACATGTAAATGAGTGACTATATGAATATGTAACACGTATGATACATAATACATGTGATCTACAATGTATAATACATGTAAGTGAATGAATATACGAATATGTAACACGTATGATACATAATACATGTGATGTATAACGTATAATAAATACACGTAAATGAATGAACATATGAATATGTAACACGTATGACACGTAATACATGTGATCTATAATGTATAATACATGTAAATGAATGAATATATGAACATGTAACACGTATGATACATAATACATGTGATCTATAATGTATAATACATGTAAATGAATGAATATATGAACATGTAACACGTGATACATAATACATGTGATCTATAATGTATAATAAATACATGTAAATGAATGAATATATGAATATGTAACACGTATGATACATAACACATGTGATGTATAACGTATAATAAATATACGTAAATGAATGAATATATGAACATGTAACACGTATGATACATAATACATGTGATCTACAATGTATAATACATGTAAGTGAATGAATATACGAATATGTAACACGTATGATACATAATACATGTGATGTATAACGTATAATAAATACACGTAAATGAATGAACATATGAATATGTAACACGTATGATACGTAATACATGTGATCTATAATGTATAATACATGTAAATGAACATATGAATATGTAACACGTATGATACGTAATACATGTGATCTATAATGTATAATACATGTAAATGAGTGAATATATGAACATGTAACACGTATGATACATAATACATGTGATCTACAATGTATAATAAGTACATGCAAATGAGTGAACATATGAATATGTAATAAATATGTAAACAGCGTAGAACATGTATTAAATGAATGTAAATGACTGTACGTGGGTTGATGGTTCGCGCCTCGCCCCTGCTGGGGTTCAGGGAAACCCCGTCGCTGGTGCCCCCGGCCCCGCCCGGGCTGGGGTGGGGGTGGGGGGGGGCGGGTGCCCCCCAGCCCGGCCCCCCCGCGACTCTGGGGGGGGGAGACCCCCAAAGCCGGGCGGGAAAGCCCCGGGGGGGCCGGGACCCTGGCGATTGTGGGGGACCCTGGCGATTGTGGGGGACCCTGGCGATTGTGGGGGGACCCTGGCGATTGTGGGGGACCCCTGGCGATTGTGGGGGGAGCCTGGCGATTGTGGGGGACCCTGGCGATTGTGGGGGGACCCTGGCGATTGTGGGGGGACCCTGGCGATCGTGGGGGACCCTGGCGATCGTGGGGGGACCCTGGCAATTGTAGGGGGGACCCTGGCGA